>NW_008354502.1:1447966-1449045 GCF_000622305.1 Nannospalax galili
CCCCAATTCTATCCAAAGGAATACTGACAATGGATTGCTGTAGATGAGGAACAGCTGATCCTCCTGGAACAGGGACCTCTGGCTGACTAGATTTATCAGAAGGACAGATGGGGGCAATAGATGGGGGTCCTGACAACACAGTGGACATTGGCAGGGATGACAGAGTATGGAGGCTCTAGAGGGAGAAGAAGGCTGTTTATCTGACGAGTTTATATTCATACTCAGATGCCACGGAACTCAGAAAGTAAGTGACTGTGACCAGTAATAGTCATATATATAGAGATTAGAAATGCATGTGAAAACGTCTCAATGTCAGTTGCCTTAAAATGAATTTTTCTGTATGAAACTGTATTTTAACAACGAAGTGGAGATCTTTTCTAAACATTAAAACCTCATTTAATTTTATGTCTTGTAGAGTTTATAATCAGTAAAAGATTGTACAAGCGTAATAATTCCTCTGTAAACCTAAAAATGTACAGCCAATTTTGAAAGAGATGTACCCTAGCTCAGAAAAATGTTATTGAATAGGTCAATGCTGTTGTAATGAAATGCTTCTTCTAATAAAAAAAAAAAAAAAATATTGTTGGAAATGTTGGGCCTAGAGAGATGGCTCAGCAGTTAAGAGGACTGACTGCTCTTGTAGAAGACCCGAGTTTGATTCCCGGCACCTATATGGTGGCTACAAACTGTCCTTAACTCCAGTTCCAGGGCAATCTGAAACCCTCTTCTGACCTCCGTGGTATTGGGCGACTCGGGTGCACTCACATACATACAGGAAATACGCTCATACACATAAAATAAATAAATAAGAATAATAAAAAAATATATTGTTGGGAATACCAAAAAGAGGACTGGGCTGGGCTTTGTAGAATACTTGTCTTCCATGCATGCCATCCAGGATTCAATCCTTAGTATTACCATTGAAAAAGGAAGAAAAAAGAAGAAAAGAAAAAGAAAAAAAGAAAAACAAAAGGATTCCATAAAAATCCCATCTAGCTCAACAAATCAAAGAAGGAAATGGAGATATTTAACAGTAATGACAGAATAACTTTAAAGGCAGCTTGAACTGGGATTAAATT
>NW_008354502.1:1449059-1474520 GCF_000622305.1 Nannospalax galili
GTTTTAACATTAGTAACATCAGTAGCCACTAAATTTCAATGACTTCCCTTTGAAATACTTCATTAATATTTAAGGGGAAAAAAATACCAATTAAAGACATACAGCTTAGCATTTTCACATAAAAATCTTGACATCAAAAGAATTTTCAGATTGCTCTTCAGCTTTAATAAAAGTATATGTTGATTTTATCATTTTAAAATATAAAGTTTAAATCTCTTACTTGTATGCAAATCGAAGATTGGGAAATCTGGCTAGGAGTGCTTCGTATGTTTCCTTCAGTCTACTGATATTGCAAGACAGCTCCCTGTGCTTTTCCAGAACTCTTTCCTCTTTATTTTCTGAGGGGTAAGTCATAATTGAAGCCAAGATTTAAAAACTTTACTGTTTAAGGAAACCACAACTATAACCCCTATTTCCAAAGCATTCCAGGGAGCAAAACATAAATTTCTGATATTAAAGAAAAAGGCATGGTTACCACCAAATTTCTATCAAGTGTCAAATGGATATATTTCCAAGATCAAATCATAGTTTTTATTCCCAGAAACATGTGAACTGTATGCCTGCCAATGTGGAAATACATGATATACAGTCATTTTAAAGCATTTAAGTTACCAAAGCAAGAAATTCTCAAATATTTAGAGGGCTATTTTATGTATTTTTATGAAGTACTTATGAACATTTCTTAAACTAATGTCCACTGACAGGTTTAAAAACAAAAACAAAAAAAACTCCGCTTCACTATCTCCTCATGAGTTGAATTGTCTTTAAAGCCAAACCTTCATAATTTAGCTTCTTCATTTCAGTTTCAAGTTTTTCTTGAGCTCTTTTTACAGCTTCTAAAGCTTCTTGATCTTTCTTGTAACCACTGTCCATCTTCTTAACTTCTGCTTGCTTAGTCTTTAATTCTTGTTGGGCATGTTTCAACTTCATTTGAGCCTGTGATGAAAAGATGTAACAAACTCTATGAGGCAGATACTGCTAATAATTAAATGGATAGAGATTCAAAATGGTTTAATTAAATTAGTTCAAAATTGAAAATATAACTGAGTAGTCTCCTGGATTAATATTCAAAAGATCAATCACAATATTCAAAAGATCAAACACTTTCCTGTATTTTTGTCTTTAAAATACTTATAAACAAATTTATGATTAATATTAATCATTAAATAAGCATGAAAATCTGGTTTTATAAGTAACAAAAATTAAAAGTATTTATAAAATATCAGCCATGTTTTTTTCTAGCTCTTTGCGTTTACTTTCCTCACTTGCTAGATTTTTCTTCTTGAGATCAAATGCACTTTGAGATTATGAAAATTCTATGAAAGAATAGTTGGACATAGGTTTTATTTTGTTAAAAACACAACAGACAGTTGTATACCACATTTGCTCTCCTCCTTTCCACCTAGGTGCTCATAATTATATGTGTGTATCTGTGTAAGTATTATCTGTTACTAGCACAAATGCTATACTGACTGATGAGAACTAAAACAGGTGTATCTGTGTAAGTAGTATCTGTTACTAGCACAAATGCTATACTGACTGATGAGAACTAAAACAGAAAAGTAAGCTGACAGAAATGTAAACATACAAATCTAGATTTAAATGCTACAACTTCTGAAACTTATGATTCTGAATTCATACTGAACACTGGTCCTTAAAACCAAATTTGTATCCTAAGGGTATCTCCTCCCTACAACTAAACAATGACAATGTTTTTTTTCCCTAACACCCTCTATAATAAATTAACAGAAAAAGTAATTTAAAACTTTTATACTACAGATTTCTTACAAACTTACCTATCAGCTCTGAATAAAAAGATGAAAATACAGAATTGAAAAAACAGAGTAGTATCAATAAGCAAGTTTCCATATAAATATTTTTAAAGGAATACATACATGCATACTCCAAACGTTGCTACAAATGAGAAAAGCATTTACTATACTTAGACACTAAATTAAGGTAATCTATGTTTTATAGCATCCTGACAATCTAACAAATTCCCTGATATTCAACTATTTTCAACATTTTGTAACACTCCAAAGCATGAGAAAAGCAGCTTTTTAAAAACAAGAGTTTGCACACGGTGCTTAATGTCCCAGTTTACCTGCTTGGCCTCTGTCTGGGCCTTACTTATATCGTTTTTACAGGCTATCATTTGACCAGCGAGAGTTGCTTCTGCTCCGTCCTCACTGCTGGACAGGCCAGCGGAGACGGCATTGAAGTGCTGCTGTGCCGCGGCCAGGGCTTCAGCATCTTTCCTACTTGCTTCTTGAAGGCCATGCAGCCCATCTGTTATCTTTTTAACTTCCTTTTCCTTTGCTGCTAATGTCTTAGCATCCTTCAGAAAAATTTCAACATGAAAATACATTTTAGAAAAAAATTCAATTAACCGTGTTATTAACTTTCATAACAATTTGAGGGGCGTACAATACGAAAATACAGTAAGGAAAATAAAAGTAATTTAAACATCGTAACTTTAAATACTGAATTCTCACTCTGTGACTCACTGTTTCAGGTATGTGATGTCTAATACAATACCTGAAAAACTTTTTTTCCTATGTGATAGTAAAACCCAAGAGAAAATGAGGTAAAAAGCTATTACATATTTACACAAATCATTTGAGGAGGCTAAAAATCAGTTCTTAAGTCTTTAAAACTGAAATGCCAGCCATCCTACAACCAAATTTAAAAGAAGAAATTTTAGGATTAAGGGCATGTTTATGAAAATATTTTATAAGGCAATAAGGGGTATAACAAGAACTGTAGAAAAAATATTGCTAATATTAACATCTTTTAAGTAATATTAATCAGATATATGACTTGGTGTTAACCCTGAAAATATGGGGAGGGGCTCTCTGATTTACATAAATATGGTCACTTGGCTAACTTGTGAGAGTCATCTAATATTTACTAAGTGCTTACTGTATACTGGACACTGTTCTAAGACA
Source organism: Nannospalax galili (assembly GCF_000622305.1). Classification (NCBI taxonomy): domain Eukaryota; kingdom Metazoa; phylum Chordata; class Mammalia; order Rodentia; family Spalacidae; genus Nannospalax; species Nannospalax galili. The sequence goes on from NW_008354502.1 coordinate 1,452,008, forward strand.
TTAAAGACACAGACTAAAAACCCCCAAGCTTAGGGAGCCTGTATTCTGGGATGGAAGACCTGGTAAATACAAAAATAAAGCAAGGTCAGGGGACAAAGTAATTGGAGCTGCTATTTTCAGAATAAAAAAAAAAAAAAACCAGTATGAAATGACATTTGAGCAGAGGTCTGAACACACAGTGAGCATATAAATAGATGCCATTGTACTTGATAAGCCACAGGGCTTTGAGAAACTGTGGGTAAAGCCAAGCAGGAGAATGTAAAAGGGGCCAGAAGCTAGTCTGAAGCACACAGAAAGCCACCGAAAGAGTTCTGATTTAATCAGGCATGACTGAAATGTCTGAAGGATATGCACAGGACTGATGTGATTCAACTTAACATTCTAATTTTGTAAAGATCAAACTCTAGAGCAGCAAGAGCAGAGCAACTGATCACGTCAGTATTGCAGTAGCCCTAACTGGAGGTAATAGCAACAATGACTGGCAGTGATAGGATGTGACAGAAAAATGGCTTTTTAAATTTTATTTTATAAGTCAAAAGAACTTATTCTTGGATTTGATAATTTGAAAGAAAATGGGGAATCCCAAACAACTCTGGGACTTCTGGCCTAAGTAGCTGGGTGAAGGTAGTGGCACTAAATGACACTGAAAAATTCAGGATAGGTAGAGAAGTTACGAATTCCACTGTGACTATAGTTTTACACTTTATTAATCACACAGGCAAAAATATTAATTAGCTGGAAAAATGAATATAGAATTTGAATGTGTGCATGTGTATTGGTTCTGTTTCTTTAAAGAACCCTAATAGAGCTTCTATGATTAATTACCACCACCTGTTGAATGATTTCAATAGATACGCTGTAACCAGCTCACAGTAAATGTGCTTCCAAAACTGTGGATCCAATTCCATTTACTGAGGCAGAAGGAAAAAAAAAATGTACAAATGGGAGAGTTTAGGACAGGATCACATTTTGGGATAAGTTATATAACTGCCTACAATCTGAGCATTTGAGAGATGGAGGCAAGAGGATGAGATGTTCAAGGTCACGCTTGGCTACATACTCACAAACCACTCTGTTACAATTTATCAGCCTAGTCTGGATAGTAAAAAATGGCCTTTGGGGCATGGAGACTAGGTTACCACAACAGGCTGAATTGAATGCCAACAGCACTTAGCAAAAATATTAAGGAAACACCCTAGATACAGTGTAAATAAAATTGTTTGCAATGGTGGAACCAATGAATAAAACCAAAGTCCAACAGCTAGTAAGCTGCTTCAATGGCATGTATTTATCCCAAATGGATGTTCTCCTGCTAAAGCTGTCAATTTTCATCAGAGCTCTTTGAAGCATCAGATATCGGAAGTCATTCAAAAAGCCAAGGCCCAAGCACTCCTTTTAAACCCCAAGAGCCTGGTAAGCCTAATGGAGTTATATGTATCTTCACCTCTGCAAATGCTGGTTGGAATCTGCACAAACAGTGGGATAGGTAATGCCAAGTCTGGGAAGCTGACGGACAGTAGAATCCTGTATGGTTGGGTAGGCTAGGGGTGTCCCTAAGTATCACCTGTAGGAACGCGATGCACCACTGGGTCAGCAGCTTAAAGCTGCATGCTAGGCTCACAAGGGAGCTACTAGGAGGTGTAAAGGACTGTGGACTTAAAACTACTGGAAGATCATACAAAGGACTCACTGCTTATAACAGAATGGTAATGGAAACTGGCACCTGACCATGGCAGATAACTGCTTTCACCATTATCACTGCTTTGGCAACCTAGTGGATCTCTCAAAAATGACATGTCAGAATACAGAAGTGATGTAAACTTTCTGTTTGTCCAACTGGAATTCAGCTCTTGCTGAAGCCCAGGCAGAGGTGACCTAGAAACAAGTACACCAACTTGCTTTTTGACCTCCTTGGTAAATGCATTTGGATCGCTAGGATCTGGGCAAGCCAGTGCTCTAGGCAGGCATGATCATCCCACATCCTGCATCCAGTAGTGGGTATCCTGGGCCTAGTGAGATATATTCTGGCTGTAGCCCAACAATGCTGCACTGTGTCAAACAAAGTGTTACACCAATCTAGAGAGAAACCTCCTCCAGACTTAAGGTTGGCCCTAGGCAAATGAACTATATTAGCTTTGCTAAAAGGGCATCTGGGTCAGAGGACAGATTGCAGGAGTGAATTTTCCCCTTTCTGGCTCTTAGTCCCAAGGAATGGCTGTAGAATGCAATGCTGGTAATGCAATGTTCTAAGTTATGAAGAGACTGGCTGTAGCAGCCAGGGCTTTATTCCAGTCTTGCCCTAGAAACTGACAGTCTTAAAGTATTTAGTCTAGTGCCTTATATAACCTTAGGGTATAAAACCCAGGACAGGCTGCTGCTGGCTATGGTTGAAATGCAGATGAGATTCTACCAGCCTTGGGGAAACTTCTAAACTTGAAATCAGCTCACAATAAATTCTAGACACCTGCTGCCTTTTAGTAACTATAAATAAAAAATCTGATTCACAAAATATTTTATACATACATATTTTGCCTTATTAGATTTGTTTCCTAAAAAGTTAATAACCAGACAACGTGCACAGTAAAAGTGCTTCGCAGAGTTCGTGGAAAGAGTTAAGCTTAATAGTTAAGAGTTAAGCTGGGTGTGGTAGCACAGGCCTTTATTCCAAATACTTGGGAGGCAGATCTCTGAGATTGAGGCCAGGTTGGTCTACTACAGCATTACTAGGCCAATATAATAGTTATACCTGAAATAAATAGCCTGAGTCTTAACTTTAGTTTGTAAGAGTAGACCTGAACTTGGAGGGCATCCATTCTTCCAAATGTCTCCTGAAACTGTGTTGCTTAAACCAGGCCTCACCCATATTTTTATTCAAAAAACTTTTCTCCAGCTTCAATTGAGGAACTACGAGCTTGGGCCCACATTCATCTTACTAGACAATCTTGTCCTTTCACCCCTCAGCCTAAAATATTTCAAGCACACAACATACTGCATTTAGCCTACTTTGATTTGATCATTCTCAACAACACTCACATTCATTTACTATCTTGGGTAGAAAGCAAATTGAGGCTCCTGGGGGATCAAGCTCAGGTTCCCAGGTTGTAAGAGCACATGGCTCAGTGAGTTATTTACTTGTATTATCTGAATTCTTAAAGTATTTTATCAGTGCCCTCTTTGATTTTATTAAACATTCTTACGTGTTTTTCAGTTCACTATTTCATTCAATTCACATTCACTGGAGTCTACTGTACAGAATAGGAGGGGAATTTGATAGAAATATTTTTTAAAACACCAAACTGAAATTTTAGAAACCTCTACCACCCAAGGCCTAGGGGGCCACTGTGAAAAAGGGGCAGAAAGACCTAAGCGTCAAAGTCACTGATAACCATAAGGAAACAGTCTTCCAAAGAGCTGGGAAATAACTCAATGTGATCTCATAGCAATGGTGACAGCATGCACGAGTACAATGTAAGCTCAAGCCAGATAAAATCCCAGCACAGATATGGGGAACTGGGTAAGAAACCCCAGCCCCACCTGAGGAACTACTGGAAACCAATGGCTGCTGGGGAGAGTTGGTCTCTTAAGGGTATGACTCTTGATACAGAGGACAGACCCACACTGAAGGGCTTTTGGGGCCACATATTTGACTCTTATAGGTCTTGCAGTAGAAAGGGGGTGCAGACTGGGGATGTAAATATGATCAAAATATATTATTTGAAAAGTCCTCCAAATTAAACGGAGTTGAAGAACAAAACAAAAAACAACAACAAAAGAGTTAAGAGAAAGCATAAACATGTAGACAGTATTTAGAAAACATTTAGACAGTATTCAGAGCTGCAGAGTGAAGCAAGTGTAAACAGAAAATATTTGTGCAATCACCTGGGGCATACTAACATTTCCAGATCTAGAATAAAGAAGACAGAAAAAGAAATAATCAGTAACTCTGTGCTGAAGCTAAAGGGCACAGAAAGATTAAGGAAAATATGGGTCCAAACCAAGGCAGGTCCACACATTTAAAGCTCCACCTCAAGATGAAGAGCCTTAGGCAATCAATGCATGCTGAGGGGGATGGGGGGAGGGGGAGGGGGAGTCAGTTTCTCCAGGGACTAGCTTCCTGAGAGGTAATCTTAAGTGGGCAACCCTAAACATGTATATACATGAGCACCACTAAGGGAACTCAGTGTATTTTATATGTGCATATATGTGCATGTGTGTGTACGTATGTAACAATAGTAATCAAAGAGGAGGATAAGGGACAAGAAATTGTGAAAGGGGGTATTGGAGAACTGCAGGGGGACTGGGTGGGGAATAAAAATACAATACTCATATATGAAACTCTCAAAAAATAAATATAGGAATAAAAAAAATTCAAAGAAAGGAAGAACTGATTTTAGCAGTTGGGTGCCACAAACCAAAGAACCATGTCACATTTATACTGCTTTGACATCCTGTCCACATTTTTATCTCTATGTTTATATTGATTTAATTGTATTTCTGTACAGCAGCATCTGATAGGATAGTATGAAAAAATATTGTATTTTGTCAATTTTTAAAAATAATGAACATGCCTATTTTCACTCAAAGGAATCACCTTTAAAACTTCCATGTGCTCCATTACCTACTGAGATCATTTATTCAACTTCTTGTTACTATGAGTGAGCCACTGTTTACCATGCCTTGCAAAGGCTGTTTCCTCTAGTTTTACACTAGTTTCTATCTTATTTTTACCTTCTGAGGGGCCTTATTTTCACAATTCCATGTGTCTTCAAATTATAGATATTCCTTTCCCACTGTTCTTTTTTTTAAAAAAGACAGTCTTATACTGAAGCACAGGCTGGTCTAAAATCTATACCTTGGCCTCCTGAATGTGGGATTCAAGGGGCCAGCCTCCTACCTGACCCTACTGAAGTTTTACCACTAGAGTATACCTTTAGTATACCAAAATCAAGCCCCCACCCCCATTCTTCTATCATTTCCCAGTTAGCACTTCTTTTCTTTGCAATGAAATGTCTCTTATGTATGAGGGCCTGAATTCAATCCCTAGCACCACATAAACTAGGCATCATGGTATACTCTTATAAGCTTAGCACTTGGGAGGTGTAATGAGAAAGATCAGAAGTTCAAGGTCATCCTCAGCTATTTAAGTTTGAGACTAGTCAGCAGTAGGACCTCATCTCAAAAAGAAAAGGAACAGTCATGTTTTCCTGTCATTCTTTAATTATTATGCGATCACAGTCTAATCAGGACCTCATCTGGCCTTCAGGACAACTTACTGGCATGATTTCCTTCCCTCATAGCTTCAATGCCCTTGTTCATTCTTTCTTATGGCCTTCACCTTCTACTGGGTAAATTAAATTTCAGGCCTTCTCACACACACTCATACCATTGAAGATTCCATTCCAACCTCATGAATCTTACCACCTGTACAAAAATAATCCCCCTTCATCTTGGATCTCAAATTCACATCCTGGGCTGTCGCCAATGACAGCTCAATACTTTTAATAGCTACCCAAGCTTGAGTTCTCAAATTATTCACTTCTTCCCCTTAACTCCCAATCTTCTCCCCACTTTACTTTTACCCCATCAGTTACCAGTGTCCACCATGCTATACATTTTACTTACTACTTATTTTATCTTTTCTCCCACTGGACCCAGAAGGCAGGAATTTTCTCATTTTTCTTTTTCCCCACTATTGTATTCCCAGTCCAATTATATTTAACCCTTAGTGGACACCAAATAGGAACAGAATGGACAAATAAACGCGCATTACCGGAAATTGACCTTATTTGCTTACCTCAACCATGTTTTTTTCTAGCTCTTTGCGTTTGCTTTCCTCACTTGCTAGATTTTTCTTCTTGAGATCAAATGCACTTTGAGATTTAGTGTTAACTCGCTGAGCCTCTGCAAGAGCATCTTCTAAAGACCGAAGGACTCCTCCTATTTCCTACAATCAATGTTCACAACTCACATCACCTCGTTTGTATGTGTTACCAATTTCTTTTTTGATTTTTATGAAACATTACGTTTTACAAGTTATATCATTACTTTCAGATTAACAAATCAAAATGAAAAACATTGTGCAGTGAATCCTAAAATTGTAGTTTTTTTTTCACACAGTACACTACTGAACTTATATGTTCCAACCTTATCTCTTCTTTTTTCCAACTCTTCTATTTCACGATTAAGTGCCTTTATTTTTTTATCATTCTCTGACAATTCTTCTTGAAGTTTTAATATTTTATCCTGCATTTCTTTTAACTCTTCAGCTGAGCGTTCTTTTGTATCTTCAGCCAGCAGGAACTGATAAGCAATATATAAACGGCTCAGGTGTTCTATTTCTCGCATTACTTTTTGGTACTCCAAATAAGAGGATCTTTCCTGAAAGAGAAGTCATAAAGAAGAGTAATTCAAACTTCATACTTTTTAAACAAACTTGGAAATAACCTTACTATAGCAACATTTACCAATTTTTTTTATAGGATCTAATAAATTTAGATCAGAAGGCAGAAGCAGGTGGACATCTGCTGAGTTCAAGGCCAACACAGCAAATTCTAGGCCACCCTGGAAGAACTACATAGTGAGTCCAAGTCTCAAAAAAAACAAACAAAACAACCCCCACCCCACCCCTCAAAAAATCATTACAACTTAGCACACAGGAAGTATACATCATCTGCAAGTAGAAATTGTGGAGTACTAATTTGAACTTATTTCATCTCAGAGAAAAATTCCCAGCAAATGGTACACACTTCATAAACACTGATATGCCTTCAGATCTGTCACCAATTTTGAGAACTATCCTAACTGGCTGTTACCACACATATAATATATACCTCTTTTAATTTTTGAATGGTTGGAGTAATCTCTTCTTCAAGTATCTGGAAAATGAAGGAAAACCAGTATTTTTAATTCATCAAGTACCAGTAAAAAACTCTTTTAAGTGTTTTGGGTTTTTAGAGACAGTAGCACGAAAGACTATGGAAAACAGAACCTGAGAAAAAGAAAATCTTCCCCTTGTAAAGCAGAGACTCCCAATGCCAAGCTCTTCTCCACACTCTTCTGTGTAAAATGAATTACCGTCTTAATTTCTTTCAGCTTGGCTTCCTTTTTCTCTATCGTTTTCTGGGCGGCTATTTTTTTGTACTCATACATTCTGGTTCCAGCTGCTTCTTCTATCATGGATAAAATCTGGAACAACAATTATATTGTCTTAATCCAAAACAACGTGTCTACTGGAATTGACATTAACTGCATCGATAGCCTGACCACCCCTCTAGAATCTTACTAAAGTAGTACACACTGGACTAGAAACATTAAGTACACAAAGTGTATGTTATTACCATAACCCTAACATTCCAGGAATATTCTGGTTTCACTCCTGTATCAAAATCAAATCTTCTGCTACACTAATTTTGCAACATTTATCTCTTCTAAAATTGAAGGTAGTGATTCCTCTTTTCTTTCAAATAAAAGTTTAAAAAGAATAAAGTAAAGGTAGCTCCATTCAGCTTGCAGTTTGTTACATTTCTACTTAAAACTGAAGCCCAGACTTCATCACTGTCTGACAAGGCTGAAGCAGGTCATAATCTCTTCCTAACTGTGGCACACACACTAATAACTTAATGTTCTGTTTCTATTTCTCCATTCAGAGTAAGGGTTGTGTCTTATGGCATCACTAAGAATTAAACAGACAATGCAAGTGAAAAGCATTCTGAGAAGGGAAGTATGAACAAAGACCGTTTTATGTAAGAACTACTTTGCCAGCATCTTTTTCCATTGCTTCTATTCACCTTCAGTCTCCATCTCAAGATTATTTCTTTTGTGGAACATGCTATGATTTCCACATGTCTGGTAGGTTTTAAATTAGAAAATTTCCTCTACTATATTATCTAAATAAGATAAACTTTAACTTATTCAAATAGAGTAGTATGACCAATTATCAGTCTTTTTAGCTCTTCTCACTAGAAAAATATCTAAAGAGTAAAAATTCATTTTGTCACATCAATTACTTTCAGAGCTGTTATAGGAGCAGCATATTCTATGAAATGACCAAACTTCACACAGATCTTCTCTTAGGCTTTTCCACAGGGTAAGTCCTGACATGTTATCATTTGAGCTAGACTGCTTTACACAAAATGTTCTAACACTGGACAGTGTTAAATGTAAAGCCACTTTGTTAATCATTCTTAGAAAATGTTACCAAGAACGGTAATGCAAGAACCTACTTTTAGAACCAGACTGCCCAATAATTTAGAAGAATGTGCATAACTGCCATTTTTACTGCTCATAAATAGTAGTCTTACCTCTGGAGGTTTCATATTTAACACTTTTGTAATTCGGCCCTGAAAATAAAACAGTGACAATGTGATCTAAATAGGCCATTCACTCTCCATTCATATAGAAGCTGCTGTATCTCACTGGTGATACAAATTAAATTATTAAATGATACAAATGACAGCAGTACAAATGAAACAAAGTTAACTTGGGATATTTCTGAAACAGTGATAAAAATGTAGAAGTATGGGATTTTAGTTAGATATGTATGTATATAAATTTTAGGCTTATTAAGCATTTCTTGGTATTTTTGAAAACAATCCAATATACCTTCACAAAACCAATGACGTTTCCAGGCCTTACATAGAACATTTGATTTCAATGCCAGAAAACCATCAATTTTATTCATTTCCAAAACTAAAACCAAAACCTTCACATCTATGTAAGTCATGATCCAGAGTCACCTGAAACTATCAGTTCTGAAACTAGAATACAGTCAATATATTTTTATTCTGGTTATAATTTGAATGGGTCCCTCATAGTTCATGTGCCAGAGACTTAATCCCCAGTGCATCAGTATTGGAACACGGGACCTAATAATGTGACTAGTGAAGAGACTGATGGTACTGAGAGTGGGTTGTTCCTGAACAGGTACACCGCATTGCTTAGAAAGGACTCAGCCTATGGTATTTTCTGATAGCAATATAAAATGGACCAAGACATGGCCCATCAAGATCTTGACACTGACTTTGCTGTCTCTCAAAGGATGGTTAGATGTCAGTCTGGTAAAACAATGCTAGAAGAAGGGAACATCAGCCTTTACTTTTTATTCACTTAAGTATCATTCAGTTTATGCTTGAAATATTAAAATACTTTAAAAATAATTATTTAAAAATAATATGCTCTGATGCTATGGTACAGATACCAAGCACTTCTCCAAAAGGCTCAGGAGTTGAAGGCTAAGTCCCCAATGAAATGTTCAGAGGTGGGGCTTCAGGGACATACTGTATCATGAGGACACTAACCAAATCAATGGACCAATCCATTGATGCATTCACGAGTGGACTGTTGGAAGGTGGATGAAACTATGGGAGGTGGAGTTTCACTGGAGAAACTGGGTTGCTGGGGCATGCCTTGAATGGCTATCTTGTCCCTGGCCACATCCTCTGTGGCTCTCTGCTTCCTGGACTCCATGAGGTAAGTAGCTTTCCTCTGCTATGTGGTTCCACTATTTCTTAGCCTCACCTCAGGCCTACAGCAGTGTGGCTGGCCAACTATAGACTGAAACCTTGGAAACCAGGAGGCAACATAAATCTTCCCTCCTCCATGTTACTTTCTTTGGATGTTTTGTTAGCTACAAAAACCTGACACATGAAAATTTATTTTATATTTTAGCACATAGTACCTTCATAGCTATAAAATTAACTACAACAAAATACAATATAACGTTAAATACAAATTCAGAAAATGGAAAGAAAAAATGGACACAAAATAGCTCCACAATTGTCCTAAATAATACTGTCAAAATTATTATGAATGTCATAAAGATCAGACAAGATACCTGCATGATGAGAAAGTGAGGGTTGTTAACATTCAGGCCAATAGAACAAAAGAGATCCTGGACTCTGGTGTTGTTAGCGTTGACGCCATTGATCAAATACTTATTTCTGCCACCAATAACCACCTAAAATGGAAGCATTTAACAAATTTTAAAAGTATATGACTACCTTGCACTAAAATGATAAATTATAGATTATTACCTTGCATCATTTCTATTCAATCAACAGTTAACAAATCTAGTCCCCAATAAGTAGTGGAAGAAAGGCGTCAACAACAAAAGGAGTAGTAATTTGGGTTAGGACAACTCAGCAACTTTTGCTAACTAGTTATGTAATCAGGCATAAGCCTTCTAAACTGACCTTCCTTGGACTAATTATCTCAGGTCACTTCTAGCTTATGTTTCCAAGTATGCATACAATGTATTTTCCTTTCCTGATCATCTTCTGAAAAATTTCCACATTCAGAGATGTTAGTATCTGTTGTCTTCCAATTTTCAATGGGAACAGAAGCCAGAAACTAAAAGCTAAAGACAAGTACTTTGGTATGAATGCTTGACAAGACTCTATAAAGAGTTAACAGACACAACTTTTGACAACTTCTAAGAATAATGAGTTTCATTTTAGGCTCATTAAGAACAAGACATTCTAGACCATTTATTCACCCTATTTAAACACTAAAATTGTCCTTTGTTGGGTATTATCATCTCATCTACCAGATCTTGAGATACTCACAGACAAGATTTGTTCCTCATAATTACATATGTATATAGATAGATATTGTACTATATTCAAGAATATCTAATGCCCATCAAATAACTAATTAATAGTAAATAAAGTGAGTTTAGTTTCTTTCCTGACAGGATTATTAGGGTGGTAGTATATAACAAATGTGAACACAACTAGTATGCCCATAAGTAATTTGACAAAGACTTCATGAAAAAACTTTCATAGTACAGTCTCACGACCTGAATAAAGATAGGAGACAATATCAAGATTAGGCATAGACTTTGGAACAATTACTGAAAGATGACTGTTTTATGGCTACTTATGACAAAAAGATTTCACCTTGATCTAGTAAACATTTAAAAATCTGCTTACATACAAAAATGGCAGCAACATAGCTAAGTAATAACATGAACAGCAAAATACACAGTAATTTCATACAGACTATGCTGTGAACACTGGAACAACAAATTATTTAAAATGAAAGAAGTGGTAGTAGTGCTGTGCAGATCTTCTCTTACCCATTCTGCCACACACAATCTAAGAAGCATGCAGCTAAATATATGTATTCGTGTATGTATAAACATAGATATGTGTGTGCATAGATAAACACATATATACATGGGAGGGGAGAATGAGAGAGAAGGGATGTGAGACACTGCTGCATACTTGGTGTGATCAAGCAAATGAAGGACTCTGAAATATATCTAGTGATAGAACTGATGAGATTTCATTTAGAAAATAATTTACACCTGCAAATGACTTAAATATTAAAACACAGAAATATGCTGGTTAGTTTTTGTCAACCTGACACAATTAGAGTCACCTGAAAAGAGAGAATCTCAACTGAGAGGCTGTCTTTATCATACCGGCCCGTGGCCATGTCTGTAAGGGATTTTCTCATTATAGAAGGGCCGAGCCCACTGTGGGTGGTGCCATTCCTGGGCATGTGGGCTTGAGCTATATGTGAAAGGTAGTGAGGCAAGCCAGTAAGCAGCGGTCCTCCATGGCCTTGGCTTTAGTTCCTGCCTTCAGGTTCCTACTTTGGTTCCTGTCTTGGCTTCCCTCCATGGTGGCCTTTTCCCTGTAAACTAAAACAAAACTTTTTTCTTCCCAAGTTGGTTTTGGTCAGTGTTTTATCATAGGAATAGAAACAAACTAAGACAAAAAAAAATCCGATTTTTATCTTGGTACTCTCATACATAAAAATTTAAGTCACCAAACTTTGGCTGACTTTTTAGTAACACCTAGATATGGTAGATAGCAAATTTCAGGTAACTGGAGGTGTTCAGTGCCAAAGAAGAATCAAATATAGTTGAGTGTTTACATGAGACAGAAGACTTTCCCAGATCTCTTCCAAGCCTCTTAAAGATTGCTAAGTACTAGATGATATAATTATGGGGCCACTGTCATATACACAGTTCACCACTGAAATACCATTATGAACTTCAAGATTATAAGAAAGATATTCTAAAGGATTCTAGTCAGTACTCTTTCAGTTTTGTTCATGAACACTGCCCTGGGCATTTTTAACAAAGGCATACTGCCAAACAAGGCATTACACACGAAAAGGTCTCATAATGTGTCCAAATATTTAGTAGCTACTCACCTGTCTTGTTACTGTGATTTCATCATGTGCTTCAAATCCTAAAGGACTTTGTTTCTTGTCAGAATTATCAAAAGTGATTGAAACTGAGGCTTTGGTAATTCCAGCCTGCCCATTTTTGTAAACTAAATCTTGTAAATTAGAAGCCCGCACCTAGAATTAAAGAAGTACATTTACAAAAGTTCATATTGTACAAGAGAATCATTAAAGATGTCTTGTTTGGAAAACCTATCCACATAGTACACATTAAGGCAACAAGCACAGGCAGTCGCATCCATTGGCAAGGACAGCAAGGACAATGGGAAACAGCCTATAATGGGTGCTTTTCTTTAAACTGATTTTGCAAAAATTAATTTGCAAAACTTAAGAAAACAGGGTCTATGATCTTTACTAGTTATCCAATCCATTAGAATACTCTAAAAGGGCAATATAAAGGGGGGAAGAGGAAGGACAGACTGGAATGAGACTGAACTGAAGTAACAGTGCTGGGTGGCTGTTACTCCCATCTAAGATGAACCGTAGGCAATACCTGTAAGCTTCTATCTTCTCATCTAACAGAGAGAACAATAGTACTTTGCTTAAGTGGTTGCACTGAGATAGAACATTCACATGAAGTATAAACCTGAAAATGGAGAAACGATTTGCCACAGTCTGCAGAATTTCTAAAGATTCCCTAGCCAAACTTCATTTCACATAAACCAGAAAGTTCACATTTTACCTGAGACAGGTTGGAGATGCCCAGCAGAAAGCAGATGGAGTCCAGGATGTTAGATTTGCCACTACCATTTAAACCAGTGATAGCATTGAAGAGGGGGTCAAAACCATTGACTTCAGTCCTCTGTGCGTAGGACTTGAATCCCTCGAGAATGATTGATTTAATATGCATTTTAAAATACTGTCTTGGGCTGGTAAGCCTCGTTTAGATAACGCCACAAGCCAGGTCTGTACAGAACAGAAATAACACCATGTAAGTGGAATGTAAAACCTGGAATCATAGTGAAGCTGACAAAATAAGCAGGAGTGACAGCACAACAAAAATAAAACATAAACTTACCAAACTACCTTCTAACCTAAAAATATCCAAGGTTAGCCATTACTTGAAAGCTAAACCATTCAAACCTGAAAGTTGTATTGTGTTCCACCTTAATCATAGTCTAGCTTATTTGACATCTCACTCCTTCAGTCCACAAATACGATTTTCTCTGATACACTGGAATGGAAATCTCCTGTCTCTGCAGGGACGTCACCTTACTGAGGTCCTTCTTGACCTCCCTATGTAAAACAGCACGACCACTCATTCCCCTCCTCCGTCTTTGTCCTCCGTGACATTTACAAAGGCTGACACTAAACGGCATTTTTCGGTCTACCCAAGTCACCCTAAATTCCACGATCTTGGCCCACGTCCATCGTTGTACCCCAGAATGAGCTGCACATTTAGTTTGCTAGGAAATCACTAAACACTTTTCGAAAAGATCGCACCACTTTACATTCTCATCAACAACTCACGACTAGTAAACAGCAGCAGCCTGGAAGCCAGACTCCCAGACCAGCGGCGTCGGCAGAAGCCGAGGCCCTGAGCTGAGCCTCTTTCCACACAGCCTTGCTTTACCGTGCTCCTTCGCTTCCCTCATCTTTCCTTCCCCACCCCTTGGCCCCAACTGTAGCGCCGCAGAGCAATCAGTCACGATCCCTAATCACATCCGGAGGCGCCTCCTGGATCGCCGCCCTCCTCCCCAGCTCATCTCCCGCCCGATAGCAGGCCGGGGCCTACGGGCCCGCTACGCACCTGCTCCGCGCTACCTGGCCTCCCGCAGAGCTCCTCCGGGTCGCAAGGCGGCCGGTGAGGCCCCTGACCTGGGCGTGGGCGCTATCAGGCGAACCCCACCAATCCCACCACCAGCGTCCCGACGTCTACCATCCTCACACCGGTACTAGGACCATCAAACACCCGCGCCGGAACTATTTATTCCTTTGAATTTCGGCGCGAGCTGAGGACCCCGCTGCAGCCGCTGAGGTCCTCTATGGGTGCCAATGATATGCCTGACTAGGGGGTTTCATCTTTTGCCTCAACTAGAACGATCAAAACTACTAGGCGATAGGAGATAAGAGTCTTGACTTTGAGGGATCCAGCACGACAATGTCGTGGGCATGATGAGCGACAACGAAGGTGGTTTCTGCTGACCTTGGCGTCAGGCGTACACTCGACAGCCCGCACCTCGGGCGGGGCCTGAAGCGCCGCCGGCCTCGCCTACCGTGTATCACCCGCGGGCCTATGCTGGTGCCCCTCCTTCAGGGCCTGGCGGGGTGCGGTCTGGAAATTGTGGTAGCGCGATGGGAAGGACAGTTCTGTGGACACCGGAGACAGGCGCACTTGAAGTTAGTCCCAGCCCAGAGGAAAACCTGTGCAGGGAAGTAGTAGGTGCGGAAAAGTTGTATGCTGCACTGTGGTCGACCTAACACTTTAGGAAATGTTTCACGCCCCTGGTATTTGCGGAATTCTGGCTTTCCTGAGGCTGTGTTCCAAGAGCTTTCCAAAAACCCTCAGTAGCTGTCCTATGGAATCTGGCGTTTCGTGTTTTTTTTTTTTTTTTTTTTAGATAATTGATTCAATGAAAGGTTAAACGATGTTTAGTGAGTGAAGATTTCCCAGGCAGCCTAGCTGCAGTGTGTTTTAAAATATCTGCATCTGCTTGTTTTACTAGTAATACTTGATCCTGTTATAGGTGTGTATCTTCAAAACGACAACAAAAGGTGTTAGCTTTACATCTGAGCACACTGCATTGCTACTGAGTTGGGAAGGGCAGTGAGTCTTCCGCTGTTTGGTTTTGTATAGACTTGAGACCTGTGCACTATTTTAGTGTGTCATGGTCCTTTGGAGTTACTGCGATACTGTAAATAGTGTTTGAACAGTAGGAATTTATTTCTCATAGTTTGGGGACTCTTGAAAGGTTCAAGAATAAAGTACTAGCAGAATCAGTGTGTTAGCGAAGGCTTCTTTCTGGTTGGTAGCTGTCCCCTCACTGGTGTTGATGTGCTTCCATGCCTAGTTTATAAAGGCTAACTAATCAACTCCCCTAAAAGTTTACACCTGCTAATACCATTGCTTTGGGATATAGGATTTCCAGATGTGATCATTGCAGAGAGGAGTGGCGAGTTCCTTTAATCCCAGCACTTGGGAGCAGAGGCAGATGGATCTTGAGTTGGAGGCCAGTCTGTCTTAGTTCAGGGCCAGCCAGGGATACATGGTGAGATCATGTCTCCAAGGGGAAAAATATGAGAAAATGTGAACACTGAGGGGACAAGTCTAGACCATTTTAATGTTGCCTATTTGGACCTAGGATGGCTTTGCAGTAGTTTGAACCAGTTTCAAGTGACTAAGAATGGGCTTTTGTTTTGAAAGTGTTTTCCAATTTTAGGTAAATATTACAGTTTTTAAAAAAATATTTACAGTTTTTTAAGAAGCAGTGCCCTATCTATACTGGTATGCTGCCTACTTTCCTTGTGATATTAGCCAGTTTGTCCTGTGAATTTAGCTAACACCAGATTGGTATTTACTTTCAGCTCTACTGTCTTTCTATGGTAACTTAATTTTGAATAAAGAATTTTAATTTTCCAACAATTCTAATATGGATTTTTCCAAATTTTATAACCTGTTTTGGGGACAAAAATGTTAGGTATTAAGACAGATATTATCAGCCTTTTTGGCTAGTTCAATAGATTAATAGCTAGGGGATATCCTTAAGTCAAATGGATAAAACTTATAGTTAGGTATACTTTTATTAGGATGTATTCATCATATAAAATGATGGAAAATAATGTTTTCATACATGTATATACGTTGCCCATTCCATTATCCTTCTGTCTTTCCTCACCCATCATGTTAGTAACCTTCCTTGTTCCAAGTAGTTCCCATCCTACTTTCATATTAAAAAAAAAAAAAAAATCCAGATTCCAGGGCTGGAGAGATGGCTCCGCAGTTAAGAGCACTGTTTGCTCTTACAGAGGACCCAGGTTTGGTTCCCAGCACCCACATGGCAGCTAACAGTGGTCCATAACTCCAGATCCAGGGCATCCAACAACTTCTTCTGACCTCTGCAAGCATTGCACATCATGAGTGCAATAAACTCGTGCACATAAAATAAAAATAGCAAAAAAGTATTTTCTTAAATGGAGATTCCACATACAAGAGAAAACACAACGCTTATCCTTCTGAGTCTGTCTTATTTCATGTAACTTGATGATCTCTAGTTCCATCTATTTTCCTGCAAATGTTGAAATTCATTCTTAAGATAATAAAGCCGTGTGTGTGTGTGTACTAAATATCCAGTCATCTGCTGATGGACACTTAATGCTGATTCCATGATCTGTCATCTACCATATGATCTAGCTATATCACTTCTGTCTGTATGCATACCTGAGGGAATCTTAAGTCAGCATACAATAGAGGAACTTGCACAACCATGCTTATTGTAGCACTATCAGTACACTTTTGCCAAATAAGGACATTGAAATGTTTAATCCCATTACAAATTATTTATTAAAATTGCTAACGAAGGTAGAAATCAGTCTTATTCTTGGTACATTCCAGAAATAAGAATTTCTGCTGTGTATAATGCAGGTGGACTTGAGGGAAAAAAAAATCACTAAGAGATGTATGGCTTCTGGCTCTGCCTTCTGAAGTCACAAGTAGAAAATGAAAAGACACAGAGCCACTGACCCTCCACTATTTGGAGAGGAGCAGGATGGAGACAGAGCTGCAGAACAGATTCAGCCAAATTGGAACTCATGTATTTGGTTCTGCCAATATTCTTTAGTTCTTAAGGACTGGAACATTTTAAAGTTATAATTCTTTAATTATGCAGATACTACCATTCAGTTGTGTTGCGGGTGGAGTTTTCTTTTCTTACAGATACTTTTTAGGATTTTTTCCCTATCCAAAGACCCAGGAAATGAACAAACTTCATCTGTTTCCCAGGATAGTAGGTAATGTTTCTCCAGTACCAATGGTTGGCAGTTCTTTAAGGACCCAGTTTTTACCTAATGGCCTGGTTGCAGCTCCTCTGTCTCATCAGAGCACTAAATCTAGTATTTAGACACTAAGACCTAGCTACTGAGGGCTGGAGGTACAGTTTGGTGATAGAGAATATAATTAACATGAGTGAGGCTTGGAGCTCAAGCCCCAGCACTAAACAACAGAAAGTTCCTGAGGCATGTAGCCAAGAGTGAAATGGAAGGCTTCCAGGGTGTCAGTTCTTGCTTTCTGTTCTTTATGATTTTGTGTCTGATGCTGAGAAGTCCTTCTTTTGTGGTTGTTTTAACAATGATTACATTTTATCAAGTATTTCTATGAGTTTTTAAGAGGAAGCTCAGTGGACCATGTTGGGCTGTCTGATTTGCCTTCATGAAAACATCAGTGATCTGTTTTGCTTTTGCTGACTCTAACAAAGTTTCAGGTTCTATATTCAAAGTAGCTATTCCTAAAAACCAGTAATTACTAAAGAAGTCTAGTACCCTGTCCTAAGGAAATATTTTCAAACATCCAAAATCAAGTCTGAGCTTACCTATTTTATACTTATCATTCCATATTTCCACTTACTGTTGGCTTACAGCCGGATCTGCCCAGGTCATCCCTCCGCAGCACTGTGTCACACCCTTTCCTGCTATTGAGATGTTGCCTCTTCCGCAGGTCTTGTTTTCATTTAGTAGTTCTCTCTATCATGGTAGTTCCTTACTATTTTTTAATTATTATTTCAAATACACATCTACCTTCCCCTCTCCCAGTTGACTTCTTGCTGTTTCCTAACTCAGTTCTTACCAAATCCAAACAGACTCCTCATTTTTTTCCACAAGCTTTGCTTCTGCAGTTGTATCACTTCCCCCAGTTATACCATTCTGCAGCCCTTCATAGTCACAAGTAACCTGTCTTCAAATTCTAACCTCAATTCTTACTTCAGCAAGACTTGGTAGCTGCCAGTCTCTGCCCGTTCTATAGCTCTACAAACATGTTTCTAGATTAGATATGATGGCTCTCTTCTGTAGTGCCCTTGATGAAAGTTTTAGTGAACTTTAACCTAAGATGAAATGCATGGCCTTGTATTATCTGTTCTCAAACTTTTTTTCCAGTTGTCTGCTGCTTTTTTTTCTTTATATTATCATCTCTTTTGTTTATTACTGTAACCAAGGTAACAAAACAGAAAGTGCTTCAGTAATTTGGTTACTGAATAGATGAAACTAGACATTTATAGAACATCTCCATTATGCCAAGAATTATGTGAGGCACCAGACTGAAGATGACTGTGCGAACTGCATTTCTCATTGCTGTGACAATACATGACAGAACTAATATAAGGGAAGAAGAGTTTGTTTTGGCTCACAGTTTATCAGAGTGCTGTGGGTCATGGCAAAGACGATTTGGCAGTAGGAGCAGCTCATGGCTGAAGCAGTGGTAGTGTGAGGTGGCAGGTTACTCTGGCTTTCAGAAAGCATGGAGAGACTCAACTCAGACTGAGGCCAGGATATAACCTGAAAGCCCAAGACCTATGTCGCCAGCTCAGCCCTATGTAAAATGGTACCACAACCTCCCTAAGCAGTGGCACCGTTGCCCCAGTGACATGAACTGGGGAACAGCTATCCAAACACATGAGGCTGGAGTGGGGCACATTTTACATTCAAACATAACATTCTACCACTGATCACATAGCTCATGGCCATTTCATAATATGAAATCAATTCAGCCCCACTTCAAGAGTACTCATATTCCTTAGCAGCTCCAACATGTTCAGAACGCAAGGTAGTCTCTTGACAGCTGCTATAAAGCCCAAGCAACTTACTTCCAATATATAGTGGCACAGGTAGTAAAGATTTCCATTCACAAAGCGGGGAGCAGAAAAACGGCAAGGAAAGGGCAGACTAAAGCAAGATCAAAAAGCATCAGGGCAAACAAACCTTGGAGCTTCACATCTATCACCCAAGTCTTGTGGCATCATCTGAATTCCAGAAGACATGGGTGGCCCTGTCCCTACAGACCTGCTGCCTGTAACAACTGTGGATGCATCTCTTGGACTGGCTTCACTTGGTGCCCACAACTTTCCTCAGCTGACGCTCCGCCCCGTTTCTTGGGATCTCCACTGCAATATAAACTTCACAGCTTCCTGCACGCCTTTAATCCCAGCACTCAGCACTCGGGAGGCAGAGGCAGGCGGATCCCTGTGAGTTCAAGGCCAGCCTGGTCTACATAGTGAGTTCCAGGACAGCTGGGGCTACAGGGAGACCTTTCTCAAAAAGGTCGGAAAAAAAAAAAGGAAAAAAAAAAAAAAAGACCAATCATGTTGGGATGCAGATTCTGCTGCACAGTGTCTGATTTCAGTGGCGTTGGCTTTCTAGAACTTCCTTTAGATTGCCATCACTTTTGTGCACTGTTCTAACTAAGCACCAACAGATGATGAAAAGAAAATTCTTCAGGTAAGCCTCTATGACACTGTAACTATCATATTCCATATCCCTAAAAAATCAGCACCATGTGGAGGGGGCTAAAGTGTACTGCCAGCTCAAGCGGTTGCCTAACCCGAAGAGGTGTAGTCTCTGCCTCCTCGGCTGAACCTGTGAAAACATTTCCCTGTGGCCCTGTTGGAGCAGAATGTCCTAAAAGCTCTATCATCTCAGGTGTCTTGAAAAAAGTTTGTTTACAGATTTTCTCCCTAGACCCTGCAGTGTATGCAGTGTTGATCTCAAACTGTTGTCCTAGTGGGTAGTCTAAGGTTTCTCTCTAGTAGGGCTAATCTCTTTAGCAATTTCCATAGCTCTGTCCTTAGCCACTTTTCCCTCAGCTTCATTTCCTGAACCATTAAACCCGCTGATGCTGTTTTCCTCACCAGACTGCACATTTCCACTTCTTTCTGCTTCACTTGTCACTCATCATTTTCACTGTAAACCTGAACAAAGGCAATGAGTAATAACCAGCCCGCAGCCTGGACACTAGACTGTCTTGAATTTTCTTCACCAGACAAATTAATCCATTTCCTTTTAATTCCAATCCACTCTAATTTCAGCACATGGCAAAATGCAGTCAGATTCTTTGATAGACTGTTACATGAATGATTTATCCAAGTTCCTTATTTTCCTCTGTAACTCATGAACACAGCCTCTGATATTTGCATTTCTGTAGGCATTCTGGCCTTTTGCACTTCTACCAGAATGGCCAGTGAACTCTGTTTACAGCATGGTAAAGCTTCCCTAGTCCACAGCTCCAGACCCTTCCACATACTCTCCACAAACCAGTTCCCAAGACTTCAGAACTACATGATAGGTTTATCACCCCCTCACAATTTTCTGTATTTCTTCTTGCTGCAGAATACTTGATAACAAAAAAGGAAGGATTTTTTTAGGATCATGGTTTAAGAAGGTATAGTCTGTCATGGTGGGGAAGGGATGGCATGGGGGCAGCTCACTGCTGAGCATTGGGAGCTTGAGTCAACTAGCTGCATCACAACAGTCAGGAAGCAGATATTCTCAGGCCAGTACTGGGCCAGTCTGTAAGGTAAAGCCTGATTGCCACTATGGCCTACAGCCCTACAAATGACAGCTAGGCCCCATTTCCAAAGGTTTCAGAACATATCACACACACATACACACACATATGGTCTATAAGTGAGTGTGTAGAAAACATGTATAAAGACATTAGCCATACTGGGGCTGGAGAGATGGCTCAGTGGTTAAGAACACTAGTTGTTCTTGCAGAAGACCTGGGTTTGAATCCCAGCATCCCCATGGCAGCTAACAACTGTCCGTAACTCCAGTCCCAGGGTTTCCAACAGCCTCTTCTGACCTCCATGGGCATTGAACAAGTATATTTCTATTTCAACCCCCTAATATGATCCATTTTTAAAACAATTATTTTATAGCTGTTTGTGTATTTCTTTAATTCTTCATCCTCTATTCCTTTTGAGATATACCTTTCTGATACACCTCAGTGCCAAACACCTAATAAATCTTAAGAAGTTTGATTGAGTATGAACAAGTTCATGATGTTCCTTTGTTGCTTTCTCATTAAGATGAAGGGAAAGACTAGTTTCAAAGTGTAAAGAAGACATAAAAACTAGATACTGGAATATACAGTATATTCCACAAAGTATTCAGTCTTTTAAGGTTTAGCAAGTTAATGATAACAACCATTTATCTTTGATCTTATACTGAAGACCTAAAATAGTACCTGCTGGCAAAATGGTTCATTTGAGTAAAACCATCAATGAGTGCTGCAGCATTCAGAACACTCCAGCTTTGGGCTTCGGAGAATCCTCAGCACCATGTCCTTTTCCACGGGTCATGTTCTTTTGGCCTATAAAGTGAAAACAAGCTTCTGGTATGTTATAGCAATAACCGCAATTTCATAAAATTCTAAACCAGCATGGTGGTATGTACTTTTAATCCCAGCATTTAGGAGGTAGAGACAGGAGGTAGAGACAAGAGGTTCGGTGTTCAAGGTCATTCTTAGCTATAGTGAGTTTAAGGAGAGTGAGAAACATGAGAATTTGTCTCAAAAACAAATAAAAATGAGAAAGAACGAAATCCAAATATCACCTCATTAGCTGCTGTCATTGTATAACCAAAGCCTCCCTTTGTGCTCCTTATGTACACAGACTTATCTTCATGTTTTTTCCCCTGTGTTCTTAATTTCTTTTTTTAATCTTTTATTTATTTTTTTATTTTATGTGTATGAGCATATTGCCTTGTAGGTATGTAAGTATATAAGTGCACCCGTGTCACACAATGCCTGTGGAAGTCAGAAGAGGATGTTGGATCCCATGAAAATAGAATTATGAAAAGTTGTTAGCCTCAGTGTGGGTGCTGGGAACTGAATTGGGGTCCTCTGCAGGAGCAACCAGTGCTCTTAACCACCTGTTTAACCCTTAGTTTCTTTTCTTATTACTATGCTAAAATACCATGATAAAAGCAGCTCAAGGCAGTTTATTTTTAACTCACAGTTCAAGTGTACAGTCAACTATAACAGGGAAGTGGAGGCAGCATGAGCTTGAAACAATTGGTCATATCACATCCAAAATCCAGAAACACAGAGATTGCATACTGCTGCTCAGATCTTTTTCTAGAATACTTACATAGTCCAGGATCCCAGCCAGGGAATAGTGCCACCCACAGTGGACACATCTCACTTCAATTAATACAATCAAGGTAATTCCCCACAAGCACCCCAGAGGACTACTTCTTGGGTGATTTTAGATTAGGTCAAGTTGTCAACATTAACCATCAAACCCACACTGTCACCTTGTTTTATCTAGAAACTTAGCATCCAGGCAGTCCCTGCCAGAATTATGCATGATATGTGTGTATATACATATAT
>NW_008354502.1:1474568-1475422 GCF_000622305.1 Nannospalax galili
AGGATGGCATTCTTTTCAAGCCACAGAACATCCATTCTCTGTCCATATTTTTCAGATAAATGTTGGTGGAATTTTTTAAAAATTATTTTTACCCACATTTAAATTCCTTAGTAATCACCTCCATACTCCATCAAAGAATAATGTGTGTGGAAACTCGGGAATCATGTTGGTCCCACTTCCGCACCCGTTTTCGTTCTGACCTTATCTAAGAACTTTGATTTCTCTTTCACCTCTATCCCACTGTGGGTGGGTGACCGACAGGGATTCCGTACACTTCTGTTCATTGCCTTATAAATAAGGAGAGTGGTTTTGCCCTTTGGATTCTAATGGGCTTCTAATCATGATCAGGTGGTGTCAATACTTTTCAGGAGTTTGAGGATTTTCATTTTTCTTAAAAATGTTGCCATTTGTGTGGATTCATAGTAGAGTTCAGGTGAGGAATCAGCAATCTGTATCTAGTTTACTTAGTATCAGTTTTCAGCAGGGAATGAAGATCATATCCCCAAGTCTTTTCTTCCAATTCAAGATATCCCAGTCTTCCTCAGGCAATTGCTTTTGGAAAAACACAGCTTTTATAAAGTTAAGCAATAATGTACAAAACCAATGCTGTGTAGAAACATATATATGAAGAAAGGGTTAAAATTTTTTACTTATGTTTATGAGTGTTTTGCTTGCATGTAAGTGCACCTGTGCATTCAGTGCTGCAGGAACCAGAAGAGGGCATCAGATCCCCTGGAACTGGAGTTACAGTTGTTAGTCCCGTGTGGATACTGGGACCTGAACCTTGAGACTCTGGAAGAGCAATCAGTGCTCTTAACTGCTAAGCCATCTCTCCAGGCCAGACTATATATATA
>NW_008354502.1:1475460-1508030 GCF_000622305.1 Nannospalax galili
ATATATAATATAGATCTGCCTGCCTCTGCCTTCTGAATTTTGGGATTAAAGGCATGTGCCACCACATCCAGCTAGCTAGATCTTTTTCAATGAAATTGACTATAAACACATACATTAAAACCAATATACTATAATGCTATAATATTAAGGAAGCAGTTCATTTCATTACCCACTACATGTCTAAAATATTTGTATTGTAACTAGAACTGTTCTACATTCTATAAACTTGATTATCTGTTCGGATGATTTTTTTTAATTAATTAATTTTTATTGTATGTGTATGAGTGTTATACCTGCATGTGTGTAAGTGCACCTGTGTCGTGCAGTGCCCGAAGAGGTGAGAGGAGGGCACTGGATCCCCTGGAACTGGAGTTACGGATGGTTGCTCGTTACCATGTGGGTGCTGGGATTTGAACCTAGGTCTTCTACAAGAACAGGTGAGCCATCTCTCCAGCCCCGTGTTCTGATGACTTTTTAAAAAGCTAAAATTTTTTTGCCTCTTAGTTTTAATTTTTCACACTTTAGGAGAAAAAACTGCTTGCACTTTTAAACAGTTTTATCATCCCTCTTCAGGAATTTAAAATAATGTTATTTTTAGACTCAGTGTCAGTTATTCCAAGAGTCTTATTAATGGTCATTTTATCTTAAAATGTTGACTTGCACTTTTGCTGTATCAAGTTCCAATCACTTTCTTAAACCACTTTTTGAAATGCTATAACATTATTATAATCTCTGTTCGAGAGATAATGAAGTGAGGTCTTCCATGTGGACTTTGAGCATAAAGCATGGCTAAAGTCTGTTCACTCATTCAGAGTCTTTACCTTAATAATTTTTGCAGTATGCAGCTTACATTATAATACATATAAATTCTTATTTTATTGATGTAAAACACAGATATTTACAGTAATCTTATACTACCTGTGTAGTAGGTATAAGCCTTAATGCTTGAAGAGGCTGCCCTTCCCATATGACTCCAAAAGCCCTCAAGTTAGTGAAACCCCAGCTGACCCATTTCACCAGTTGGCTGGACATTCTCAGTCTAGCATGCATTTACAGATGGCACCTAGGTTTAAGATAAGAACATAAAACTAGAACCACTGTAAGCAATTTTCATTAGGAATAAAAGCTGTAACATACTAAAAGGCAATGTCACAAATGTTTATAAAATGCTGATTGAATACAGCATAGGCACTGAGCAAGGGGTAAACAAGGGGGTCTTCTGTTAGTGCAGCTTGGTGGCATCTTTGTATACAAATAAATATTGCCAGCAATTCTGCTTGGAAGACTAATTTGGAGTAATTTTTATTTTGTATATTTTAAGATGAGTTAATGGAATCTAGGAGTATAATAACCTGGTGAGAATTTCTCTGCAAATGGCAATCAAATTAGTCTTATTCATGAAACTCATAAATAAGCTATAATTCAGCATTTTATGTCTAGGGAAAATAAAACTGGGGTCATGCTGTTTAAGAGGATGAGGGAATTAAACAGAACACTGGGGCTTTCATAGCAGATTTATGATGAAGATACATTCTAACTGGAAGCTTAATTGTGATTTAAATTACAGGTCAAGCTGTGCAATGTGTTTTCTGATTAGGAAAATCTTTGGGGAGATAGAGTGTGCTTGTTTAAAGAGGAAGCAGGAAGAAAATGAGAAAACAGATTGCATTTTCTGTTTTTCTTTTAAAATTTCTAGTTGCTTTAAGTCAAATTGCCCCTGAGTTCCTAATGATGGCTGTTGTGAAGTTTCCTTGTTTTATTTTATGTTATTCCAGAGCAGTTATTTCACCTGACAGGAAAAAACAAAAAAGATGTGGGTAGCATATATGCCAGCAAACTAATATAGAAACCACTGAAAAGGTGTTCTCAGCCTTTCTAAGACCTGACATCTTCTGATTTTAGGCTGACTCACATAAAATCAGCAAGTTCTGCAGATGGAAGAACCTTTGAAGAATTAGAGCCACCCACTGTTGCAAATGGAGAAATTAAGACTTCTGGTGATTTCCCCTAATTCACTTTTTATCTCAAGTAACTTAAGGTCTAATTAGGAAATAAAAGTTGTATACAAATAATTTTAATTGTAAGTATACAGAAATTGCTTTCCTGGAAAGCAAAGCAGATGACCCAAGTTTGACTCTGTAGAAAGGATTTGTACTAGGAAAAGAAGACATGGAAGCCCAGACTCTTAACTGCTCAGTGTTGCCTTCTCCCTCAGTGAATGTCCTCAATAATTACTGCAACAACAACCACACAGACTCAGCCAAGGATGGAAGACAAAAGGTCTGGGAGAAAACTGAAATAGTCTGTTCCTTTCAGAGTTCTGAAGGAAGTCCATGTCAAGAATGGGTCTTCTGAACAATCCTCTGCTAAAACTTTATAATAATGGGGACACAATCTGTAGAGTAAGCTGAAAAGAGAGGGATGGTTTACAAGCACTACATGTGTCTGCAAAATAATAGAACTTTTGTTTTCTATGGAAATCATAGGCTTAGTGTTGTCTCTGTGAGATCCCAGAGAAGCACACAAGACCTAGAATGTCCTTATATACACTCCTCTGGTTATCCCCACCCCCCAGTCTGCTTCCATCCTGCTTTCTGTAAGCCTTGGAACAGAGGTGGACCCAGCTCCACAGTCATAGGCTTACAGGGCCTTTTCCTCATACAAAGCAAACATATAAAACAGATTTGCGTAGAGTGCCAAGAAAGTCCATGAGAAGAAAGTCTTCTATGAAGGATTTTCTTTGGTGACATTTAAACTGAATGCTTAGGGAAAATATGGTCCAAGTAGGCAGACTAGCATAGACAAAAATGAATAATTTCAATAAGAAATACCCTGCTGGCAAGTTGCCAATGATATTATTAAAAATATGCAGGTGGGGAAATGGTAACGACCTGCTGGGCAAGCATGAGGACCTGAGTTCAGATTGCCAGCTCACACATAGGAAGCCGGACTCAGTGGCCTATGCCTACAACTTCAGTGCTGGGGGTGGAGACTGGTGAATTCCAGGGCTTGCACAGAGACAGAGTTAAAAGAACACATACTTGTTGCCAATATCTGGCATCCATACACGCACACATTTGCACACTACCCCAAACACACACATACACACACACACACACACACACACACACACCCCATATACACATTTACACATTGTAAAAATAATATAAAAAGAAAAATTATATTACTCATATAATAGATACTGTGTTATACTATGTAGAACTCCTGTCAGGACAAAGTTCCTTCAGTTTGGACACTCATTGACTACTGGCTGCTGATGACTGAGTTCCTTCCCAGGCATTGCCTTCACTGAGGGATGCTAACTGATAGTTTCATCTCGTCTTCTGTGTGACCCATATCCCATGACTGATGCAGCAAAAGCCCAGACCTTCCTTCAACTACCACAGCCATAAAGCACCCTCTAAACAGCTCCCTGTGCCAACGCCTTTGTTTTGACTGCACTGCAGTTCAGTTTCTCCCAGCGGACAATTATATCTTCTTCACTTAAGCCCAAGTGTTTTGGACGGTGCTCCCAAACAAACTTTCTGCATAAAAATCTCTGATTTTTTTTTCTCTCAGGACCTAATGTAAGACAACTCCATATGTGAGGAGACACAATTTTAACAGAATTTAGTGTAGAATTTGGAAAGCCTAAAGAGCACATAAGATTCAGTCATTAGAAGTCATTAGAAGTACTAGTTTATGGTCTCCATGGTAACAATTTGGCATGCCAACTTCTGTGCTGAATTACTAAAGCAATTTAGATTCCACTGACAAAGGATTTGAAAGGAGAGAAATTATATCTGAACTGATTTGTCTGTTCTCAGATTTGGCCAAACTCATCAATCAAGTCTGATCAGGAAGCTGTGCTTCATGGGAGAAGACTGACTATCAAGGGTTTAAAAAGGAACAATATCCATGTGTGACCAATTGTGATACTTGATATTAGTCTCTGACTGCTGCAAAGTGAGCTTCTTTGGTGAGTGGTGACTGAGATATTTGTCTGTAAATATAAGGATACATATTTTGCACATAGTAAGAAATCACATTAGTCTAGCGATGTGAGAGTTTTGGGGGTATTGCTAAGATCTATGACCACTCCAGCCATGTGTATTAGGTTATTTTACAGTACCACCCTTGAGTTTCCTCCATTTGAGTGGGCTCTTAGTCAAATTAGGGAGCTGTCGATTGCCCCCAAGACAAAAGTGCCAATATTGCACCAATGGAGTGTGCTCTACTGGCCGTTGATGTGGTTATTTGGTCTTGAAGCTGGTGCTGGATCATCCATCGATGTTTTCCCTTGGCACTTTCATAGCGTTCTCCAAAGCTATGAGAGCTCGCCTTCAGGGGAAGTGGCTTCCAGGTCAGTTGCAGCCCTTTTTCTCCAGATCCTGTGTCCAATGTATGTTCTATCTTCAGCAGTAGGGTCTTACCTTCAAGTTCTGGGAGGCCATCAAGGGCTGTGGCAATAGCCTGAGTAATTTTGGGAGTCTCTTGGACCACCCTGGCCAACAACTCAATGAAAGGTTTCTCCTGGCTGGTACTGTTTCTTGTTATGTAGCCCTTAGCTATACACATGGACTCTTAAAGCAATATACTGATCACTTTAATCTTTGGTTATATTTTCCTTTTGGGTGTTTAAGACCATACAGCTGGCCCAAATAAATCAATTTATTTTTACTCTTAAGGTCATTTGAGGATCTGTTCCTCAGGGGTCACCTACCACAACTGGTCACACACAGACATTGTCTATGAATTGCCCAGGCCTAAGGGACACATCTGCAATGCAACCTCTACACCTAAGGCTCATGGAACATAGAACAAGATAAAGAAGAGGACACTAAGGAGTCAGTTCTCATAATGAAGCTCCTCATGCAGTGGAGGGCCAGGAGCACAAAAGGTCACAAATGGCCAAAGTGTAGAGATCAAGTGTCTGCTAAATAATGGTTCTCAGACAGAACCCCTTTATTAAATTTCATCCACCCAAGGCTCAGGGACCATCACAGAAGAGGGAGTGGAGATATTGTAAGAGCCAGGGAGGATGGGCATGACCATATGGAAACAGAGTCCTACAAGTTCCTGGAAATCTGTTCATATGATTCTATGGCATAGGTGTCAGCATACACAAGCCTCATGCAAACTCAGGCAGACAATAACCCAACATAGAACTGGGAAAATGAACAGCAGATCCCAATCTTATCTAAAGGAATGTTGGCAACTGATTGCTACTAGATGAAGAAGAGCTGGTCCTCCTAAAACAAGGAACTCTATATAGGCTGACTAGATGGACTTGCACTGGGGACCGGCTGGGGGCAATGACAACACAGTGGGCAGTAACAGAGATGACAGAGTATATGGGCTCCAGTCGGGGGAGTTATGGGAGAGTACCATTTGGGATGTGGGTATAAAGATGATTAAAATTGTTTGGGATGTTCTGTATGAAATACAAAACAAAAAAAATCGATAAAAGTAGTTAAAAAAATAAATTAACAAAACACCAAATTCGAAAAAAAGGAACAATAGTTTTTTTTTTCTTTTTTATTGATATTATATTTCTTTTTTAGTTCAGAAGAGAGAGAAGGGTATTTCTGACTATACACTAAAGAAGTAGAACCAATGTAATAGCTACCTGGAGTCCTTCAAACTCTGCCAGGGAACAAGGATTCAGGGAAGATTTAGAACCATAATGTAAATGCCCCACCTAAGATGACGCATACCACTTAAACTTGTAACTCACTGTAACTATTCATCTCAAGAGCTCAGAAATCCAGTCCCCAAATGCACCTGGCAAGGAAGGAGGAGTTTGGGGCTAGAATATTTGGAACACAGAAAACAAAAGAAAAAGAAAAAAGAAACTAGGTGAAGCAAATAGTTGAATTCTTAATTAAATAAACAAGAGGTTAGTAATAAGTAACCAGTGATCCCTCCATATCTTCCAAATCACATGTATGCTCTTTGAGTTTATTTTATAAATATATATCTGGTACCTTTATTTACAAGTACCATAATGATTGCTTTCAGGGCATAATTATGAAGAATCCCTACACTGTTAAGAAACATTTGCATCTAGTTGAAGGTACAAGTATTCAAAATATATAGGGCAGAAGATAAACAGAGAGGGAGGGTGGGGTAATGTTCAAGGAATAAAAAGGAATGAAGTTTCTATGTTTGAAGCTAGAGAGGCTAAAGTTATACTTTCTACAGATATACTTGAAAATACTCTTTATCTGAACCATTCAAAAGGAGTAGATTAAGAAAGACAAATATTATGTTATTTGCTTTTAAAATCCACTTGTTTTTTATTTGCCCTTTCCCATTCCAGAAATTTCTACTTACATTTTTGTGGGTAGGATGAATAATTGTAACCTAGAGCTATTATCATTTTCCTTGAGTTTAGCAACTTGCCTTTTTGGTATTCTATACAATCTGCTCCTAGCTAATGAGGATTTATAGTGATAATTATAATAGATTGGGCCCCTAATGCCTTTTACACCTTATAACACAAGTTTACACATACTATTAATGTCATTTCCACAATATGCTAAGATGGAAGATAAGTTCAATGGGGATTTAGTAAAATATTCCCATATAATAGATAGAGAAATTGAGACTGAGAGGCATAAAATCAAGTATTGTCATAGCTGTTTTATATCTGTGAACAAGCCACCCTAAAACAATTGCTTGAAGCAGTACTTAATTTATTTTGCTCACTGGAGGTTTGCCTAGGCTCAGTCAGTCTTTGCTAGTGTTCTCGTGTGCTGGATGGCTGGGACTGAGGTCACCTCAAGCTTAATTTGCATGTTTAGTGACTGGTCAAGGACAATGCAAACATCCCCCAACCAGAACAGCTGGAGCTCTCAAATACAGGTCTCATTACAGTCTTACCACTTCCTTGGCCACCACAGAAGCTTCAGGCAATCAGAAGTTGGATTTCTCACATCAGCAAGTGGCTTTCAAAGTGAATATCCCAAGAGCATCCAGCAGAAGCCACAAGCCCTTTACTCCTTAGTTACATATCACACAGCAGCTTTTCCTGTTGGGTTCCTTTGTTCACAGAAACAGCCTTAAGCCAGTTTTACTGGTTGTGATGGAGACTGCCTTTTAGTAAAAGTGTCAAAAACTTGGTTGATAAGCTTTCAACCATACACAAATATGTTTACATGGTAAATAATGAAGGTGAGAAATAACTCTGGTCTTTGTGCTGTGAGATGGGTACTCTGGAGATCAGGTACCAGAATTGATTTTAGCATGCAGACTGTTTATTAAATAAAGACTTCCTTTGGTGTTGGTATCTGTGAAGAGAAGGACAGCAGCAGCACTGAGCAGAGGGAAAAGCTTGGTTACAGTAAGAACTAAGGACAGGAAATTCATTAGGACAGCCCCTGCACTATTCACTGAAGCATAATATTGAGGTAGGTCTACATGCATGGTCTACTTTTATTCTGTTGCTATGATAAAACATTCTGATCAAGAGCAACTTAGGGGAGGAAAGGGTTTTATAGGCTTATACTTCCAGGTCACAGTTATCACTGAGGGGAGTCAGGGCAGGAACTGAAGTAGGAACCTGAAGCAGAAACCGGGGAGGAATGCAGCTTGCTGATGCAATCATAAATTCATGCTTAGCTTTCTTAAACAGCCTGGGACCATCTTCCCAGGGAATGGTACCACCCATAGAGGTCTGGGTTCTCAGCATCAATTAGTAATCAAGATAATCTGTCACAGATAGGCCCATCGGTGAATCTGACCTAGGAAATTCTTCAACTGAGATTTTCCTCTCAGATAACTCAATGCTGTGTCAAGGTGACATAGGGCAGTGCTCCAGCATTTATAAACTTTCATAGATCAGTCGCTAGATGTGGGGCCATTGGTATGGATCTAACTTTCATTTTAATATTTTTGCAGCCTTTTGTGAGTAAAAAATTACAAAGTTCAGAAGGATACTTCCAATATACATGAGCTATATCTGTTCTTTACATAACACCAAACATTGGATTATTGCCTCCCTCCTTCCCTCCTGTCCTCTCCTGTCTTCCCTCTTTCCCTGTTCCTTCCTATCTTCAACAAATACTCACTGAGCACTCATCTGCTGGTAACTGGGATAACACATATTATATACAGCCTTAATCTCCATTGTTGTGACAAAACACTGACCAATACCAACTTGGGGAGGAAAGGGTTTGTTTGTCTTACATCTCCCAGGTCACAGTTCATCAGGGAGTCCAAGGGAGGAACTCAGGGCAGGAACCTGGAGGCAGGAGCTGGAGCACAGGCCATGGAAGAACACTGCTTACTGGCTTGCTCCCCTGGCCCGGGCTCAGCCTGCTTTCTTATGCAACAGTGGCCTACCTGCCCAGGGGTGGCACCACCCACAGTGGGATGGACCCTCCCACATCACACAACAATCAAGAAGATGCCCCACAGATATGACCACAGGCCAGTTCAATGGAGGCAATTCCCCAATTGAGGCTCTCTCAACCCAGGTGAGTCAAGTTGACACTAAAGCTATCCAGAGCAACTGGGAAAAGTATAAAATTGTTTTAGGAGTATAACAAATGTTCAGGCTACAGCAGATCACAAAGATGGGGTGGCCAGTTCTTACTTGGAAACTGATAAAGTTCTAATTCAGAAGAAGTACCCTTTACTTATAGAGATGGTTGGGTGTTTCTTCATTGCTTTATGGTAGTATTGGAATAATTAAGACAAAATGAGGAAAGGGGACACTGGGCAGTTGGAGTGCTCATCACAGACCAAACCAGAACAATGTGACCTCATCCAGGATGTACTATATTACGTTGAATTGTCTTCAGTAGAAAAGTTGCTTAGCTTTAGATTCAAATACACAGAGAAGCATATTTATAACTCTTCTATGAAATTTCTGATCATGAAAATTTTCTATTATAATAGAAAGTCATAAAATCTGGAAAGAATATGAAAATATGCAGGGAGAAACTATGACAAGATCTAGGATACTTTTATACAATGTAAATGCATATGTTTATTATATACACAATTCATATTCATAGAGAAATGTTTCATAAAACAGGTCATATTTTATGTGCCTTGTAATTTTTTTCTGATCTGTAATACATATGCGAATATTATTACTCAGAACCAAGATATGATTGAGTATACATTCTGAATGATTCCACTGAACTGACGGCCATAGGAAAAATTACATTTTTGATTTGTTTGTTCCTGGAGAATGCCAATGCTCAAAATAAAATTATGGTCAACATAATTTGTTTCTGATAGATCTGATAGATTTCTGAAAGAAAAGACATACAAAATTCTTCTTATGCTGCACACACTTAAAATGTAGATTAGGGGCTATAACTATGTATCTAGTATAATAAGGTATTTAGAAAATACAGAATGTATTCTCCTGTAGCCCCAGCTGTTGTAGACGAGGCTGGCCTCAAACTCACAAAGATCTGCCTGCCTCTGCCTCCCAAGGCGTGTGCCACCATGCCTGGCTTTATTTTTACTTTTTTAGACAGAATAATGGCTATATTTTATTAAACACTGATTACTGGCAGACAGTGTTCTCATGTATTACAACATCTAATCCTGAAAGCAAGCTTTCTGCTGTTTACAGATGTAAAACTGATGCACAGAGAGGCTAATCAATTTGCCAAGGTTACAAATAAAGGCCCAAATTGAATTTAAACCCAAGATAACTATTGTAATTGTTGTTTAAATAAATACCACAATTTATTTATTCTCCCATTAATAGACCTTAGATTACAAAAGGAAGACTCCCTCTTAGTCTCTCTCTATCTCTCCCATATGACCTTGACCTTCTCATCCTCCTATCTCCACCTCCTGAGTTCTGGGATTACAGACAAGTTCCACCACACTCAATTTAGGCAGTGCTGGGAATTGGACCCAGAGCTTCATGCATGATAGGCAAACTACCAACAGAGCCACATATCTAGCTCACAGGGATATTCTAACAGTACTTCCCTATGTTAGGATTTTGTGGAGTTATTTTCTTTTTTACTGTTAGAATTTGGAAAAGTTAATATCCTGATTCTACCCCTTATTGGCATCATGACACTGAGCAAACAACATAACCTCTTCAGACTTGACGTTGCTACATTGTCTCATCTGAAGCATTGAGAATGTTGAGCTAACGTTCTAGTGGTTTGTTTCTACTTTGAAATTCTGTGGTTGTGAGACTCAATAAGTGAAAAGAATGTATTTTTTTAAATAGAATGCTGCCCACAGTGGATTTAAATAATGTTGAGGCTAAAGTTCAGTGTTTATATAACTATTTCTGGACTACATTCAAACTTAATTTTGCCAAGCAAACACCAGAAGAATCTCATGAGAAAAACTCTCAGAACCAAAGGGAATCATCTCGGATAAATTGCATAGTAGGAGCGTCAGTTTTGCTAAGAAGCAGAAAGAGTGGGCTGTATTCCAACCTCCACTGCTTTCTAGCTGTTTTGAGAAATTGCCTTTCTTCTCTGATTCTCAGTTGCCTTGCCTGTAATAAATGAATCATTTGGGAAGTAAAGAGGTTATCATCTTGCTACCTATGAGACAAATATGATACTCTTTGGAAGATGAGCATCAGGGCAGTAGACACAAATAGGAGTATCACTTTGTGGGGAAAGCGCAGAACAAAAACTGCTGGATCTTGAGCTGTAACACATCCAAGATTAAAGGTGTCTCATTCCCAAACAAGATGAGCTTTCCATATGTAGCCTTTCCAGTAGAATTTGGGATAGGAGAGTAGAGGCTTAACGAGGGGCAGGGAGATTCTTTGCTCAGTCCGTGAAGTATTGGCTGCACAAGAATGAGGACTTGAATTCGATCCTCAAAACCCAGATCAAGAGCCACTTGTGGCTCCGCGGAGGTGACGGCTCAATGGGTAAATTGTTTTTCATGGAAGGATGAGACTTGACCTTCAGATCCCAGCAGGCACATAAATTCCGGTTGGGTGTGGTGATTTCTCTATAATACCGGGACTCTGGAAGTGAAGACAGGGCTCCTAGGACTGGGAAGGTGGAGACAGACAGATACTCAGGACTGCTGGCCAACAAGCCTACTTGAGTGTTCCGGGCCAGTGAGAAACCCTGTGTGATCAAAAACAAGATGGAAGGCACCTGAAAAATTCTCTTTCTCTCTCTCTCTCTCTCTCTCTCTCTCTCTCTCTCTCTTTTCTCTCTTAAAATAATCCCTAGGATACACAAGGTAAAAGTTGCTTTCTGAGCTCTGTATGCTTTTCGAAGAAACACTGGGTGTAGTCAGTCTTTACTCAAACAGTCCTCTATGTAGGACAGAAAGCAATGCCCGTTATCTCAACCTACTACAAAAGAAACTTCTTTGCTACTATCAAAATTACCATGGTTCATAATATTGATGAGATGGTTTGGCAAGTGTCATAGTACAGTATTGTACTGAGTTAGTCCACAGAATAAAAAATTCACCGTAGGCTAGAGGTGCCATTCTATGACAATAAGAAGGTACATAGCATCGTTTAGGAAGAAAATGTTTTAAAGATATCTTCATCTACAATTAATGAATGATAAACTAGTAATGCATAGTGGGGCTGAAGAGGTATATTCCTTAAAACCTCTTTTGTAGAGAAACATTTCCTTACAAAAAGAGAAGTTCAAAACTATGACATTACTGTTTAAAAAAGGAAGAACTAGAAACATTTTAAATGCTCATCAATAAGAGAGTAAATGAGCTACAGTTAGCATATCTGTAGTTTGACATCATTTTATAAGTTCTTCAAAACTTATAAAATGTTAATGTTAAATGTAATGTTAAAATGTTAAATACTAGAACACCTAACTATAAATAATGAACAATTAATGAGAAGAGATTATTTTTGAAAAGTACCAAAGATAATGTAAATGCAAATGATTTTAAAAAGAACTAGATTTTTTATTAAATTTAGCATGGAATAATATAAAAATAGGAAAACCACAGCTGAGCTCATGATTTTTATTATATTATTCCAAAGTCTTGCCTCAGTTTCTTGAACTATTTTGTGTTTTTGAAACAGTGACTTGCAAAACTTAACTGCTTAAGCTTTTTTTAATATATATAGTACGTTTGAACTTGGGTATAGATTTACATGCTTAAAAATTGTCATTGACGTGAAAATATATCAACCAAATGTTAAAATTTTCTGTCTCTTTTTATTATTTTCTGAAGGTCTTACTCTTTGTTTTTTCAGACTTTTAAAAACAATAATTTTTAAAAATTTGTTCTTACTGCTTTTTTGTGTATTTTGTACAGAATATCTCAAAGAATTTTAACCATCTTTATACCCCTGCCCCACCAGCATACTCTCACAGCTTTCCCACTGGAACCCACATACTCTGCCCTCCATATTAAGGCCCAGTGTGTCAAGTCAGTGTCCCCAGATGTTCCCCTGTGCAAGTCCATCTACTGAAGTCTAGTCAGCCTATCTAGAGTCTCTTGTTTTAGGAAAATCAGCTCTTCCTCACCAGTAATCATCTGCCAATGTTTCCTCAGCCAAGATTGGGGTCTGCTGTTCATTTCTCTAGTTAGTTCTTTGCTGGGTTTTTGTCTGCCTGATTTTTCATGGGACTTTTGTATGCTGACACCATTGTCATAGAATCATATGAGCAGGTTCCACGAGCTTGTAGGACTTTG
Organism: Nannospalax galili; assembly: GCF_000622305.1. Lineage (NCBI taxonomy): Eukaryota > Metazoa > Chordata > Mammalia > Rodentia > Spalacidae > Nannospalax > Nannospalax galili. The sequence goes on from NW_008354502.1 coordinate 1,488,097, forward strand.
TTTCCATGTGGTCATGCACTTCTTCCCTGCCTCTTACAATATTTCTGCCACCCTCTTTCTGAGATGGTCCCTCAGCCTTGGGTGGGTGAAGTTTAATAAAGGGGTCCTGTCCAAGTACCATCATTCAGCAGACTCTTGATCTCTATACTTTGGCCATTTGTGACCTTTTGTGTTCCTGGCCCTCTGCTGCATGAGGGAGCTGACACCATTGTCATAGAATCATATGAGCAGGTTCCAGGAGCTTGTAGGACTCTGTTTCCATGTCATGCACCTCCTCCTTGGCTTTTACAGTATTTCCACCCCCTCTTTCATGATGGTCCCTGAACCCTGGGTGGGTGAAGTTTAGTATAGGAGTCCTGTTCATGGACCAGCAATCTTCAGACTCTTAATCTCTTTGTTTTGGCCATTTGAAGATCCCTCATGCAACTGAGGGACAGGAACACAAAATGTCTTAATCTTTGGTCCAGGCCTGGGACTCACTTTGTTGACCTAGCTGGCCTTGAACACGGAGCCATCTGGCTGCCACAGCCTCCAAAGTGCTGGGATTACAGGTGTGATTCATTGCACCTGGCTGAAACGCCATTTTAAAGTTCTATACAAACCTGTAGTATATTAATTAGGAAAGCAGCATGTTTTGCTACCATAGATGATTATATTCTCCCACTGAATGAATTTTTACCATTTTATATGTTTCAAATCTCAGCTCTGACTATTTTCACAGATAGAAACATGAATGTATTCCATTTTCTTTAGTATGCCTATTTCTAAAATGGACATATTGTTTAAAAGTTTTTTGACATGGAAAATGGCTTATGAAATCATAAAGTTAAAATATTTGTTTGGTGATTGCATAGCATCTGTGATTTATTTCAGCAGGTAGAGCTCCTGAGTGTGTATTCTTGCCATGTCTGTGTCTGACATATCGAGACAGTGAGGTTCCAAGGTATCGTGTTCCTATAGATTTCGATTATAGTAAAAATCCTTGAAGCACGAGAAGTGTGTCGCCACACTGATTTTCTCCCAGCATGCGCTGCAGAATTTATATACTCTATTTTCCTCCTATAAAGAAAATCTATTGCCAAAAATAATGGTCCTGCACAAATTACATATTGAGTATGATCAAATAGGTCCTTAAAAAATCTCTACTTCTTATATATCTGAAAATATAAATTACAAAATTTAGGAGTTGTAGAAAAATAGCTAACATTGTCATGGGTTTTAGCATCAGCATTTATTTTACTATATGTTTTACAGGACGTGAATTAAAAACTATTTTGTGGCAATAATGTATCCAGTTAATTATGTATTTATATCTGAGTCTTTAAAAATCTGTGCTCAGAACGTAGTCTAACAATATATATTATTATTATCTGTTTGTTTAGTAGTTCTTGTAGCCCTACTACATACAGGGTTTTGGTGGCTGAACCATACAAGGGATACAAGTTTAGCACATAATTGAGAATGCATTAAACTCAAAGCAATTGTAACTGAATATTCCTCTCCAGTTTGAAATAACCCTGAAAGTTGGACATACTCTAATGGTGATTTTGATGCTTCAAAAGATTCAAATTTAATTTTTACTACTTGAACCTGAACTGCCTTTGTGATTAGAGTTTGGCCAAGAGCAGGTGCAGGGTGTGACTGTCATTTTTTTAGTTTAATCCCTAAGAGGCCTTCAATGTGCTTCCTCTTAGAACATTGCCTGGGGGGCGGGGGGTAGGGGAGACAGGCTAACTTGTTAGACATTAAGGTACTGTGTTGTAAATAGCCTGGTTGTCATATTTGAGATTATATTAGATAATTTTATTGTTGGTCTACCATCAAGCACGTGAAACAGACATGCCAAGATCTTCCAATCTGCTTCCTTAATCAAAGGCTGGAACACCTAGCTTACTCATAGAAAACTAAATATGCTTACTCTTTTAAGCCACTGGGTTTTTCAGTAATTTGTGGTATAATAACTATCTGACACACCAGATATTAGAGTTAAATATTGAATCACATCTGTACAACCCCAAAGCCTATGTTCCTTCCACATACTGCAGAGGATACCAAATGAAGTACAAATATTTATGTAATTATTAAAGAAGTAAAACCAGATGATGTGTATGGAGGTTGTATCTTAGTACTAGAGTGCTTACCTAGTAGGTACAGCTCCCTGAGTTCTCTCCTTGGCATGTCTCCCTGAAAGACACAGACAAAGCCAACAGTTTACCATTTACAGTTAGTATTTAGCCCCTGAAAAAATATTTTTAAAAACACATAAAAATCACATGCAAAAAAACTTATTTACAATGCTGAAAAAATTCAAAGATTAACATTTTAAAACTGGGAAATAATTCAGTAAATAACAGGGTATTAATTTGTAGACTATAAGTCATCCATTAACAAATCTTACTATGAAAAAGGCAACATGTAACAAGGTTTATAACAGGGCTGGAGAGATGGCTCAGTAGTTAAGAGAACAGGATGCTCTTGCAGAGGACCTGAATTCGGTTCCCAATACCCATATGGCAGCTAACAATCATCTGTAACTTCAGTTCCAGGGGATCCAACGTCCTCTTCTGACTCCAAGACCATTGCATGACACTGGTGCACTTACATGCAGGCAATACACTCATACACATAAAAAATAAAAATAATAAATAAAATATTTTATTTATTTAAAAATAAATAAATGAATAAATAAAACACAAAAGACAACAACAAAATAAATAAAATATTTTGAAAAGATTTATAATGTAATGCAAGTGAAAACACATTATAGGGCACACAGCACTTAGCATGTGGGCAAAATGGATTTATTTATGAAAAAAATGCAAACAATGGATTTATTATGGAGGTGGGATTATGAGAGACTTTTTCTTCTTTTTTTCTTGGCAGTGCTGGAGATTGAACTCAGTGCCTCACACAAGCAGGGTAAGCATACGACCACTAAGCTACATTTCAGTCCCAGCCTGTTCTTTATAGTTTATTTTATTCCTTGTTAATATAATGCTTCTTGTGTTAAAAATAGATAACAGAATGGCAAATTAATATACAGAACTATTACCCCAAATATCAGTGTAATTACCTATCTACTTTATTTACCTATCTTCCTTATGGAACATTCAACCAAATATTCTGGAAACAGTAAACCAATATGTCTAACATTAATTCTATGATAATAATTAGCTAGAATGCAGTCTGTATTAAGTAGAGTTCAGAATGAATGATAAAATAGTAACTAGTTACTTCTTCAATACTTCATTTGGAAGTGGAAAAAGAAAGTAATTCTGGAAAAATGATGTCAATTATTTTCCAAAAAATAAAAATACTTTCTTTCAATAATGTTAGCTATACGGAGTTCAGCTAATTGTGTAATTTACACATTATTTACATGTTAAGATACGCTATTCCTGATTCTTTTCTTCTATTCATTTCACATAAGGACCTTGGAATGACCAATCTTGATAGGTGACTTGACTGAATTGAGAAGTGCCAAGGAGATTAGTAAAGCACACGTCGGGGTATGATGTGAGGGTGTTTCCACATAGTGGGGGAAGTTCTGTCCCCAAATATGAGTGGCACCACCCAATAGGTGATGGCCCTGATAAAACAAAAGAGGAAGAGAAAGAAGTCAGCTAGTCTGGATATTTTCTCTCTTTTTCCTGGCCAACCTAAGTGAGCTGCTCTGCTGAGCCATGGCTTTCCCATCATGAATGAATGAAGCTTCCAAGACTATGAGCCCAAGTCAATCTCTCCTCCGTAACAGCAAGCTAACATAAAACTTCTGTATTGCTCATTCAAAAAAGGTCCCAAATGCTCTCCTAATCTCTAAGTCCTTTATTTCTCTTTTGCCTTTTTGAATTAGTAACAGGCACCATGTTGATTAGAAGTGATCAGGAGTGTGTTCTTGCCTCCCATTCTTGAGGGAAAACATTCAGCTCCTTATCACTGTTTGAGTTTTTTTTTTTTAATTGCATTCTTCTGTAGATGTAACAATGTAATACTGTGTTCATCTAAACAAAGTTCTCATAAAAAGTAAGTGCAGTAGGAAATTGTGACTGGATGAACTGCAAATAGGAGCAGGAAACCTGTTTTTTACTTTTAAGACAGCTTTTTATAGGACAGGCTGATCTTGAATTCACAATACTCCTGCCTTGGCTTCCCAAATGTTATGATTACAGATGTACATTACACCACCTAGCTTAGGACTGGGGAAAAAATTAAATTCTTCTCTTCCAAAGAGAGAAGTCAAAAGATTATACCTAAAAACCCAGAAAATATCCACTTATATGTGTTACTTAGAAGTAAGCTGAGAACCCACAGTCACCAGCACAGGGAGGTGGAAGCCCTGAGGCTGCAGCGTTCATGTGCATCTCGAAGCCTCATTGATGTTTGCATGCAATGATTCTTGACCTTTGTAAGCAAAGATTCTGTGACTTTTTGGTGTTTATGTATAACTGATGAGCATTAAAATTAAATTTAAAAATAGAAAAATTGCATTGTTCCTCTTATTAGTGTGTGTGTGTGTGTGTGTGTGTGTGTGCATGTGTAGTCATATGTCGCAGTGTGTTATGTGCAAGTCAGAAGACAACTTCTGGGAATCAGTTCTCTCCTTCCTCTGTGGGTCCCAGGAATCCAACTCAGCAAGCTCTTTTGTCTGCTGAACCATCACAAGAACGCTATTTTTCTTTTTTAGATGCTTTTTAGCTTGTGAAGACAATTTTCTTCCATTTTTAATTTGATATGCTTGCATCATGAACAAATGTTGAATTTTGGCAAATACTTTGTCTACATCTATAGAGATAAGCAAATGGTTCTCAGTTTAATAAAGCCAACCATTTATTAATAATATATTATCCTTTTTGTAAACCCTTATATGTTACATATATACATGTATTAATAGTCATACACATTTGTATATAAGTATATAGTACATATTGTTGGAGTCAACTTACTAATGTTTTGTTAGTAACTTTTAATTTCATATTCAGGATTTTTAGTTTATAGTGTTATTGTCTTGTAATGTGTTTTTCTAGTTGTTTTGCAAACAATGCTGGCCTTAAAATAAGTTTGAAAATGCAGTACCTGGTGGTGCACACCTTTAATTCCAGCACTTGGGAGGCAGAGACCAGTGGATCTCTGTGAAACTGAGGCCACCCTTGTCTACGAGTTTCAGGTTAGCTGGGGCTACAGGGAGACCCTCTCTCAAAAAAAGAAAAAAGAAAAAAAAAGAGTTTAAAAATGTGTTGTTCCTTTTGATCCTCATTCCTGTAAGTCTTTTGTTTTGTTATTTTTGAGTGTGAGATTGTATTTGTTTGTTGTTAATTTACAGAATCCTGAGGGCTTATTTATGGTGTGCCTTCCTTCAGGAAGATTCTATATTTGCCATTGACTGGAACCCGATGCCACTACCCAATATGCAATCTTTGCTTTTATTAAAAATGTGTTGTTCCTTTTGATCCTCATTCCTGTAAGTCTTTTGTTTTGTTATTTTTGAGTGTGAGATTGTATTTGTTTGTTGTTAACTTACAGAATCCTGAGGGCTTATTTATGGTGTGCCTTCCTTCAGGAAGATTCTATATTTGCCATTGACTGGAACCCGATGCCACTACCCAATATGCAATCTTTGCTTTTATTCAAAGTTCTTCTTTTAATTTTTTAAATTTTTTATTGAGCTTTTAAAATTTCATACATTTCCCACTAATGTACAGATGCCCTCCCCCATCCATGCTCCCCCACCTCTGCCCCAAACTCTATGTACTCTGTCATACATGCTGAGTCCTATTCATTCAGGGGTTTGTACCCAAATGTCCTTCAGTGTCAATGCATCCACTGGAGTCTAGTCACCCCATCCAGTGGTCCTATGTAAGTCATACTCTCCCTCCCCTGGCAGCAACCAGTCTCAAATAGTTCTTGGTCTAGTGCTGACCTGCCACCTATTTCTCACCTCCCCTTTGGGCTCTTGTTTATTTGAGCTGACATGGGTCCTGCCTTGGATGCCACCACTGCCTCTCGCACACATGAGCAAGCCTCCATTGGCCTGGAAGCCTCCACTTCATATGTTCATGAACCAGCCCTGGCTCTTACAATCTTTCTGCCTCCTCTTCCAGCCATAGGTGGATGAGGTTCCATATAGGAGTCCCATCCTACACTCTACAGTCTCTTATTCTACAAAACTTGGCCAGTTGAGGCCTTCTGTGTGTAACACACTCTGATGTACATGGAAGCCTCACTGGTGAGAGTTGAGGGGTGCATTAGCCCTCTCTCTACCCCTTATTCTGCTATGTTCCATGAGCCTTGGTTGTAGGAATTTGACTGCAGATGTGTCACCTAGTACTGGGCATCTCCCAGGTGTATGTTCTCTATGCCTGACCAGATGTGCAACTCTGTGGTAGCTGCCATCTGTTACAAAAAGAAGCTTCTTTGATGAGTGCTGTACAGCATGTTATTCACTCTAAGGGAGGTCTCTTCTATCTGGCATTGTGTTTCCTTCCAAGCAGCTCCTAGGTATACATACGCATTAATGTTCAGACACTCTATGTGCATTTCTCATAGAGTTTCTAGGCCATCACTTTTCCGTCTAGGTTTCCTAGCCCCCAGAGATTCACTCATCTCTACCCTTTTCTCTCTCAGATGGCCTCCCTCCTTCCTCCCTTCCTAGAGGGTGGGAATAATGGGGGCATTATTCAAAGTTCTTAACCTAATACAAGTCTTAATTTTTACCCTCCACTTTATAGTTGGTCTAAGGTAACATTTGATAGACTCCCTAATACTGGAATTTGTTCTTCCTTCCTATTCTTAGAGGGAAAGCAATCATCTTAGTACTACTTTGAAGTTTTTAGGCACAATGATTATTGTTGTAAATTCAGTGATACATTATAAAACATGTACATACATATACAATCTGTTTATTTAATACTTAAAGGAATCTACCAAATATTTTGATTTTGCATAGCTAAACGGTCAGTTCATTGTTTCAACCAGAAGTTCACCCTTACACACACACATACCCTTACACACACACACACACACACGCTTACACACACGTGTGTGCATTTGTGTGCATGCATGCATGCATGTGTGTGTTCTTTGAGACAGGATCTTGTATATTCCAGGGTGGTCTTGAAATCTTTATGTAGCTGAGGATGACTAAACTGATCTTCCTGCTCCCACTCCTAAGTGCTGGGATGATAGGTGTGTGCCACCACACCTGATTTATGTGGTGCTGGGGATGGCATGCAAGGCTTTGTACATGCTTGGCAAGCATTCTACCTACTGAACTATATCTCCAGACCCTCTGTAACATATTTTAATAACGAGAATACTGAATAAAGGAGTATGTCAACTCCTTACAACTATATAGCTAGGAAGTGCTAGAGACAGGGTATGAACCCAGCATTGTCTGCAGCCAAAGTCCAGACTGTTTTCTTAAGACCACATTCCTATTTTCTATAAGGTATATGTGAATATAAACATAAAGTATAATTAATTTCTCATTCTTATATGTGCTTTCATATTAACCTATGTGTTTTCAGAAAATCACTGTTGGCTTCTTTAGGAAATCAGAACATTCAGCCTTTTACTTCTACCTGTTTGTTTACCCTTGTGCTATACATGCCAAGATCTGCAAGAGTGTCAGTCTCTGCCTGTCTGCCAGGATTCCATGTCTCCTGTATTCTGACTGCAGTCAGAGACCAATTATAAGGTCTGTCACATATTTGCAATTAGAGAATCATATTTACTTTCATCAAGCCAATGCTGAAATCACACCACTGTTTTCTATAATTGGGTACATTCACACTAAATACATTAATTTTACAGCTTGGATGAAAGATTTTTATCTAAACTTTTTTGGTCCTTGTTAACCACTTTGTGATTGAAACATTTTTTTTTTAGCTGTTGCATTACTGTGTACTTTTCCTTTTTGTAAGTAATAAAAATGCACACCTAATTTGACATGATTTCTTTGGTAGCTAATAAGTACACATTATACAGCTTAATGAATCTGCAAACTAAATAATGGTTGTAGTGGGTGTGAAAATAGGGAAATTTAAATGCATAAGGAAATTTAGTGCATATCCCAGTGGTTGTGTAAATAGACATCTGATTCTTTTATAAATTGCAAATACTTTCTTCTGCAGAAACAGTGAAAAAATGTCTTGCATCCATTCTCAGAGCTCTCATCATCATACCCCAGAATGCTCACTGCATGCCTATAATCCACTTCTCCATTAAAACACCCACTCTGTTTAGGAGCACCTAAACTGGTCAAAAACTAAGCCTCATTTGTCACTATTTATCCCTAAAGATTAAAGGCAACTGTATAGATGAGGTAGATTTAAAATTATATCTCTAGTTATTTTGATGAAAGGCTTTCAGATAAGACCCAGTGTCATAGCAAATCAGTATTCAAAAGCTCATTATCAGCATAAATTCTAGAATAGACAACCCAAGAGGAATATGCTTGAAGCAAGATGATTGTGAATAATGAGCATTTAGTGGATTGTACTGTTAACTTGCTACAAGAAATTTAAGGCTTTTAGTGTAATAGTTGTCAGTTGTTATTTACGATCTACATGCAAAGATATGGACTATATACAGTGCTTCATGTGAAAGTAAAATAATTAACATGAGAGCATATTGATGAGAAACAAAAGCTGAATTTCAGTTTAGACTCAAGCAAATAAACCACTGTGTGGAAACCAATGACATTCATAATGTGCTTTTGAAATGTGAGGGTTTTATTTTTTAACTACAGTTTTAATTGTGTGTCTGTATATGTCAGGGGGGGTGACTGCATGGGGACACACACCATGGCACATGTGTGGAGGTCAGAGGACAACTTGTGGAAGTCAGTTCTCTCTTTCTACCATGCTGGTTCCAGAGATCAGGCTTAGATAGTTCGGTGGCAGGTACTCTTATCCACAGAGCTGTCTCATTTGAACAAATTTGAAGTTTAAAGGCCATGATACTCTTTCCACTTATCATTTGTCTTCACCTATCTTTTTAGGGTATCATTCAGCTACCGTTTTATAATTGTTATGTTGTCATTAAATTGACCGATGACAACTGTATGTAAATTAGAATGTGTTAGGTTATGTTTACAAAACAAAGTGTACCACTTGTCTATGTGGATGTAATAATTCTTTGTGTGCATGCTATCTACTCTTTGGAAATATGTGATGAGACAACTACTGATTATATCTGAACAGATAAGCTTAGAGCTACACACTGTGTGTGTGTGTGTGTGTCTCCTTTCACATTGAGATACAAAAATGCATTGCTATCTGAATCCATTGTACTATATTTAAAAAATACTTTATTTTTGTTTTATGTGTATGAGTGTATTGCCGGCATGTATGTAAGTGCACCCGTGTCTCGCAATGCCCATGGAGGTCAGAAGAGGGTATCAGATCTCCTGGAAATGGAGTTACAGACTGTTGTTACCCACCATGTGGGTGCTGGAAATCAAACCTGGGTCTTACAGCTGGGCCATCTCTCCAGCCCCCTGCACTATATTTTTGTAAAAGTGTAATTATTAGAAATTCAATGCTCATATTTTTAGCATATTTTTCAGAGTGAGTGTTGAGAGAATATTCTAAAAATAAAATGATGCATATCAGAATTTAACTCTTACATTTAAACATTTCTTTCTCATTAAAAAATGTACTAGCTAGTTAAAAGCTACCATCTTGCTATTTCATGAGTTGTGGGTAGCAGATGTTATTAGTTGCCTAGCAACCTCATCTACTTATCTACTTCTCTACCTTATCTCCTCTCTTCTTTCTCCTTTCATTAAAGAAGACCTTCATTTTAAAGAAGGATTTCATTTAAAGAAAAGGAGGTATGCTGAGTTAATGACATTAAGTTTAAGTTAAACATTGTTCTATATCAATGGTTGATGAGTAAATGAGTTGCTTGAACAGGAAGGTCTTCTTTGAAGGCATTTGCTCCCTTACTAAGGAGCAGAAAACAATGTAGTGCTTTCTTGGTACTCAGAAATGTTTTGTGAGTACCAGATGCCAAAAAGTATGCCATCTTATCTCTTCTTTGCTAATACAGTGTATTAGAGTATAGAAGGTTCATTGGTTAGTAATGGATTGTTATAGTGGTCTTGTGGCTTTACTATACAAAACCATATTATGGCAGTACTTGAATAAAAACAGCCTGTTCAGCATCCATTTTGCCAAGAGGGAGCCAGAACTATTCTGAAAACCTGTTCCTTCAGAGTTCTCTCAGAACCATGCTCACAAACAGGGGGTTCCCTCTTTCTTTTATTGAAACTGTACAACCAGCATAAAATGGGAAGGTATAAAGCAGATCCTTATCAGAGAATTATGTCCCTTCTGACCGTATTGGCCTAGGATATCACATACACAACCACAAAAGAAGTTATTTATTCCATCTATTGTTTGCAACACAAATTGGATCATCTTCATTGTTTTAAACAAATATCTGCTGTTTGGAGCAGTTTCCTGATATTCATAACAAATACATACACATTTATACATTGTCCTAGATCAAGAGCAAGGAAGGGTCATGAGCTCTATATTAGGAGGAGCTAAGGCTCATTGAGTTTGTGTATATTTTAAATAAGCTAAGATAAGATTAACTTTTTGGTTGCAAGGTTAAATAAAAGGCATTTGTCTAGAGTATGCCAATATTGTACAAGTCATTACCACAAGGACTAAACCAAAGAAATGCAGCGATGGATAGAAGAGATGGAATAGGTTTTAGAGATAGTCGAGGGTGAAAGTGACAAGATTAATGATGGACTTGACATAAGAATGGGAGAGCATCAGTTGTTGAAGATGACATTAGTAGTTCCGACATTAAAACAAAGGAGTGGTGGGGCTATTAACTGGGATAGATAGAAGGCAGGATTTAATGTGCCTCTAAATGTCAGTGAATCAAAAAGAGAGTTGAGTAAGCTCAGACAAATTATGAAGTCCATAGCTACATATTAATGATAAGTTTATAACTGTTAAATTGATGAGAATAAGTGATGCTAAGAGACATGTAGGACATTTCTCTAAATTACTTTTATGTACTTCCTTTCATTCACAAAAAATGAAATCCCTTGTCTTGACCTACCATATCCATCACTGTCTTGTGCATCATGACCTGTCCTCCTTTCTCCCAAATCTTCCTGATTTATATAGTGTTTATTTTCCTGATGTTGTTTTGAAGAATTATCACAAATTAGTGGCTTAAAATAGTAAATTTCTCTTTTTTAAGGGGATAAGGGATAGTTTATTCTGAAGACATATATGAGTGACCATGGCCCGGGAACACAGATTCAGGTTGCCACAAATTCCATGTTGCAAGACAGAAGCAATTTTATGAAGTTTTTATAGTACCAGAACAATGAAAACTCACTTCAAAAGACACTTCAAACACATGCTATACACACTGAATAGGAGGATACAGCAACAGAGAAATATCAGCTATGGGTCTCAGATGCTAACAGGTAACACTCAACATTTTGGTTGGTGAGAGCTGGGGCTTTGTTAAGTTAGTACATTACAAATGTTTTTTTTTTATCTATTAGTTTTAGAATGTTAAGTCAGACACAGAGGTGGACAAGGAGTGGCTATATTGGGGGCTAAAGATGGCCCACATAAATTAGGCCCTGGACCTGTAACATTCCAGACTTTCACCATCACTGAAGTGCTAATCAATGATCAGCCTTGCAGGAGGTTCAGTGGGAGATGCAGTTTTTCTGGGAGCTTTCATTCACAGTTCTCCCTCTTGGCCAAGGATTACATTTTGAGTATGTGAAGGGCCATGTATTTATTCCCCTGTTGCTATAAGTGCTTCCAAGGATCTGATGTAGATAAATCTGAATAGCAGACAGGAGGAATAGCTGGTAAAGCCATTCCCATAAAAAAGAAGACACTCCTGGATCATATTACAACTATCAGCCACCGTGATCCAGATGTGACATTTTTCCTTTTGTCCTCTGTATCTGTTATGATATCAATGTAATGAAACATCAAGTCCATATCACAGGTAAGAGGTATGATAATTTAAATATTAGATTTAATTTAATATTTAACACTGCAAGTAGGAAGAGCAGTGTCCAGGAGAGAGGAATAGCTGGTAAAGCCAATAAGGAAGAAACTCGTGGATCATATTACAACTATCAGCCATCGTGATCCAGACGTGACTTCTTTTCCTTTTTTTCCCAGTGTCTGTTACGATACTACTGTAATGAAACATTAAGTCAGTATCCACAGATAAGAGGTATAATTTAAATATTATTTATCCTTTACTAGAGTTACAGCTAGCCATTCTACACTCACTCCATAGGAGGTCATAGCTGCAAGGCCAGATCGGCCAAAAGAAAAACCAAAATTAGAGGAAAAATAAATTTGTTTAAATACTCCAAATGTAAATAAGATAGTTCACAGAGTACAAATAACTGCAAATATAGGGAAAAACATAAGAAAGCTCATTTTTTATTTTTAAAAAATTTTTTAAATATTTTATTTATTATTTTTATTTTATGTGTATGCATGTATTGCCTGCATGTAGGTAAGTGCACCGGGACAGAAGAGGCTGTCGGATCCCCTAGAACCGGAGTTACAGACTGCTGTTAGCTGCCATGGGGTGCTGGGATTCGAACCTGGGTCTTCTGCAAGAACAGTGTTCTTAACCGCTGAGCCATCTCTCCAGCCCCTAAGTCTCATTTTTTAAATGTGTGTTTCCTTCATCTGTCACCTTTACTCCATTAGAAAAAGCAATGTTCTTGATTATTTAATTTTAAGAATAATAATTCTGGTAGTGATCATCTCCCTGTCTTCTTTTCTCCCTGCTCTCTGCCTCTTTCCCTTATGATCACCCTTGTGGTTTATGATCACCCTTGTGGTTTCATTGCATTCACCCAGATAATACAGATTTCTTCTGAAAATCCTTAACTAAGCAACAACACTAGAAGGTGAAAGAGAAAAAAGGATGATTCCTAACATCAGCCTTGGGCCTCCAACTGCACGTTCACCCATTTGCACATGCATCTGTGTATAATGCACCCACACACAAACAAACATGCAGACATGTACCCCCCACACACACACACACTGGAAAAGATTCTTAACCACATCAGTAAAGTCCTTTTGCCATATAGGAGAACATGTTCCCAGGTTCTGAGGATTCATATATGGAAATCTTTAGGCTGAGAAAAAGCTTCGCCTGTCATATACATATTTGGAGCAGCTATTAGAAATCCTGTCTTACCTCTTTTCTGGCATGCCATTCCTTTCATCTTTGCTTTGAGTAGTTCTTAAGAAACAATAACCACCTTCAGGTTTCCATTCTCATTCCCTGTGGATAATTATCCAGAAATAAGAAAGATCAAGGAATAGAAACATATCTTGACATATACTCTCAAATGATGTCTGCAATAAGAACGTGGAAATGGTGATGTGATTTAGTCAAATACTTGACTAAACAGAATGAAAACTCAAATTGAAGACTTTGCAGAAACAGACAGACACTGAGAAGTCAGCTATTATTTTTCTCCACATTGTGCTGGAAAGGTTTAAAAAATTAGGAGCATGGGATACTAAAGACCTTCTTGAGGATAAAGTGCATGGGGTGAGCGAAAATGACAGACTGGTTTGAAGACATATATGAAGAGTAGGTATTGCTCCCCTAGCACATGTGATAATTCAGTTTTTGGAGGAAAAGAAGCAGGGTCTGGGTGGCTTAGTGGTTTCATGGTGGAGAGAACAATGCAAAGACAAGTTTAAGCCAAACACATGCAGCTGAACTGCATGGCTCAGCTGTTTGACTCTGGAACTGATCTTGGCATGCACACAGCTGATCAGCCCTGTGCGAACATAACCAATTCCCATCTTCTAGTTTCACCTCAAGGTCTCAGTCCATTTTTATCCTCACAATAGCTTTCAATTTCCCACCTGTATTGAGTTTGCAACAATTTTCTCTGTAGGATAAAAATATTGTGATAAAGAAAATTGGTGCAAATAACTATTCTTAGTAGAAGACTCAGTCACTGAATCTATATATTGAAGGGTTGTGCTGTATAAAGTTATATACTAGTTAAAAACTCAGAATGTCTTATTACTAGAAGAAACAGTAAACACGTGTTCAAATTCTTTCTTCAAACAATATCATATGTGAGCTAGATAAATATGGATGACTTTTTGGCCTGAATTGGAGGCTGAATTGTAATAGGAGGTAAAAACAGTTCTACAATACCAATAAAAGTTGCCATTTAGCACTTCTTATGAAGAAAAGTCATGAGAGTTCACAGTGTGAAAGGAGCAATGAAGACATTAATAGAGCAGCAAACAGTGTTAAGTTTTTGTGTAGTTGTTTTTCTACCATCTAAAGGCAAGGGGTCTCTTCAAAGGCTGTCCTTACCTGGTCAGAAATATGGTCACTGTGATATAGCCCATAATTGGCCTCTTTTAAACATCTATGTAAACCAGGGATTTTTTGGTATTGACACTAATAATTGATCTATAACATTTTAATTTGATGCTACTGCTTCGTGGCTGATGAGACCATCACTGGAAAACCTTATTTGTTGGTTATAAGCATACTTAGATATGAATCTAAATTGTTGAATACACTATTATCATTTTTATTTTTAGAATAGATTATTTTTAAAAGGCATACTTGTTTAACTTTAGGGAAACTTGAGTAGAGAATATGAAAATTCTAGTTTAAAAGAATGTTTTGGGGAAATGGTCTCAATGAATAAATAAAAACAATTGTAATTAGCCTATCATCTAAGGTATTTACATGCAAATGATTCTTCTAAAGTACTTGAAGTTGTCTGAAGTAATTTCTTCTCTGAATTAGTCATAAACTTTAAACATTGTGCTCACAGTGGTTTGGCTCTATTAATTTGCTTAACAAACCATTTCTTCATCATTAGCACAAAGGTAAACTTCAACACAATGAAGTGTTGTAGTCTATATAAAGTTGAAACAAAAGCAAATTTAAATGTCAGAAACAGACCTTATAAGCCATCACACAAACCTTTCTTATGTCTGTTTGATCATGCAAAGACTTAGTTTAATTGTCAGTAGTAGTTGAAAAATACTCTCTTTTTTAAGACTGCATATGGTTAAGAGCACTGGCTGTTTTTGCAGAGGACCCAGATTTGGATTCTAGCACCCACATGGTGGCTAACAACCATTCGTAAGTCCAGTTCTGGGGGATCCAATGCCCTCTTCTGACTTCTGAAGGAACTGCACAACACAGGTGCATTTATATACATGCAGGCAGTACACTCATACACATAAAATTAAAATAATAAAATATCAAAAAGACTGCATGTGATGCAAAAAATTCTTAATATAACTGATGTCAAAGGCTTCAGACTTCATATTTCCTGTTTCCAGTATGAATGGTCATAAGGGAATCCTATGACATGTTAAAACACGAGAGTACCCAGGAGACCAGATTTCTGAATTTAGTTTTGACATTAGGAGACTGTGGAGGAGGTTGGAGCTGCCAAGCAGAGTCAGCTCCTGTGACAGATGCTCTCAGTTTAAAGAGGTAAATGCAAAACTGTAAGAGAAATAACTTCTCAGCACAAAAGCCTAGAGGCCCTTGAGGATAGATGATGCCAGAAAAATGTGAGATTATTGTCCCTGCCAGAGTATATTAATACTATAAATATAGATGATTTCCCGAGGAAAAAGAATCCTTGAAAATGTACCAAATGTATGATGCCGAATATCAAGTTCAACAGCCAAGACACAGAGTGCCAACAAGACACAGGTTCCCTGTCCTTTTTCCTACCACTGGGTCTTGAATAAAACATGGATGACTCATATGCACCTGGGATTCAACTGGGTGCCATGCTGAAATCATTTATTTTTTTACCTTCTTCTCTTTCTAGATTCTCCATCTTCATTAAATGTAATAACTAGCCACCAATTAGCTCAAGGGATGAATTATCAAGTATCTTCTTACAGTCCACAAATATTTATTTTAAAAAGTTCCAGCTGTAGTCCCCTCCTATGAACATGGAGCTGTGGTTTCCCTCCCATGAGCTGGAGCTGTGATCCCCATCTGTGAGCTGGAGCTGAGGTCCCCAACCATGAGCCACAGTTCCACATTTCCCTGGTGGTAGGCTGATGGTAAAACAGGTTGTAGCATGGAGGACTTCCCTATTTTGGGCAACACTTCTCTGAGTGATTGCATTCTCCACAATCCCCTCCCTCCAGGTTCCATGTACAGGGGAGCGCCTTTGCCACTATGTTTGCACTGTTTTGGGCTTATGCTGGGCACAGGGGAGGTTTCTGGAATTTGCAGATTCTAGTCTTGGGAGGACTGATTCTCAAAAATGGACTTCCTACCTCCCTTGATGATCAACCGTTCTTGACTACACATGTCCTGGTTCCCAGACCTTAATGTTGGACCTGTCCCATTTCCAGATGCCAAAAGGTTTTCCATTATTTTTCTGTTACTCTACTACAGCCCCAGTTTGCCTTCACCTGTGCCCTACAGAAAATACAAATCACCTAAGTGGACTTCTAGACATAAAATTTATAGTCTGGGAACTTAAAATTTTAAAAGAATGTCAGCCACTCTTCTAGTTATTTAGAAAATAATTATTAGTGAATGAAATACATAAATATTCATGGTGCACCAGAATTTACATACATTAGAGACAGAGTATGGATAGGAAGAACATGAAAAATTAGTGAATTATATTATGTGCTAGAAATTGTTCTGGAAAACAAAGAGATAAGAATGGGATAAAGTCAGGATTGTGGTGAGGATGGCAGAAATGAAGTTGGCAATTTAAAAAGTAGTGTCTTATTTTTATTTTATGTGTATTGCCTGCATGTGTGTAAGTGTACCTCTGTCGTGCAGTGCCTGTGGAGGCCAGAAGAAGGCATTGGATTCTGCTGGAACTGGAGTTACAGATATTTGTTAGCTGCCATATGGATGCTGGGGATTGAACCTGGGTTCTCTGCAAGAGCAGCTGTTGTTCTTGACCGCTGAGCCATCTCTCCAGCCCCAGGATGCCAATTGTAAATCAGGTGATTAGAGAACACTCAAACTGCAAAACTCATTTCTTATTCCTGCCTCCCTTTCTTATCTCCTGCTATGCCTACCTACCATCCTTCAATGTCCAGTTCATATCTTGTTGCCTTTGTGTTATTTGCCTCCATTCCCTCAACTTTACCTAAGCATTTCTTCATTTACATAACCAATCATAGCTTATGAGATTGGAGCACCTCTCATTTCCACATTGGGTTACAGACAGGGGCCAAGCATGTTCCCAGACAGTCTGAAAATTTCTCATTGCAAATGCTTGCTTATCTGTTCTGTCTGAGGATATCCCCAGTGCAGCGCTTTCTCAGGGAAGCATCAGCAGGCTGAGAATTTATCCGAGATAACCCTCTAACATCTGAGAGACAGGCAGGAGTAGATAAATACATCAGGTTTCCTGTTCTTGGTGGAGGAATTTTGGAGTGCATTCTCACCATTCTTTTTATTAAAAAGTATCTTATTTACTATTTTAATTTTATTATGTGTATGAGTCTATTGCCTACATGCATGTAAGTACACTCGTGTCATGAAATGCCCACAGAAGTCAGAAGAGGGTGTTGGATCCCCTGGAACTGGAGTTACAAATGGTTTCTAGCTGCCATGTGGGTGCAGGGAACCTAAACTTGGCCCTCTGCAAGAGCAGCCCGTCCTCTTAAGCACTAAACCATCTCTCCAGACCCCCATTCTCACCATTCTTAACATGCATCAGGTAGATTAAGCATCGATTACCAAGGCACTTTCCATACATGATGTACGCCACAGTGTTCATTAGTATTTTGCCATCCCTGTGTTGCTCTCTGCATTTACTTGTTTCTGCTTTCTGCACTTGCTTTTCTAAAAAACAATTTATTGAGGATTTCATACAGGCATATCATGCATCAGGTAGATTAATCATCGATTACCAAGGCACTTTCCATACATGATGTACGCCACAGTGTTCATTAGTATTTTGCCATCCCTGCGTTGCTCTCTGCATTTACTCGTTTCTGCTTTCTGCACTTGCTTTTTTAAAAAACAGTTTATTGAGGATTTCATACAGGCATATAAGCATATAAGGCGTTTTGATCAAATCCATGCCCACTCCCTCCCCTCCAATTCCTCTCTTGTCTCCCCATCACTTTTTTTCTGACAACTTCGTGTGCTCTTTCTTCTTCTTTTTTTTTTTTTTTTAGTGGGGCTTTTTGCTACTCTAACATTCCCCCCCCTCTGAAGAGGCAACCCTAAAATCTTTTAAGGATTAGATAAAAGCTCCCAAATACTTTGACATTTTTGGCTTTTGGAACAGAGTATGTTGCTAAGAGGCCCAAGGACATTTTCACTTTTAGCCAAGAAACTTGGCAACTTTTCTTTGGGGTCTTTTTACACTAACTGCCTAGCCAATTCCTACCTCCTATTCTTATCACACCACCCTCTACAGAGGTTACCCAGCTTGTGGATAGGGAATCAGGACACAGATCACTCTGGATTCTTCCATACTGAACAGGGACACAGGGTGAGGCAATTGGGGTACCCCTTTAGTCTACCTAAAATACTCCCAAATTTCTGCACTTCCTTTGTAAAAGGCGCCCCCCCCGCCACGTCCTTTAGGGAGATTTAAATTCAGTCATTGTAGAAGTTCATTTCAGATCTTTATGATCTTATTGGATTATTCTTTATACTATATTATTTATGGGCATCTGTCTCCTCTGCTAATTTGGGATTTCATTAGCTAATATCCTAAAAATTCTATATTGCTATGAATAGCTTTTGATCCTTAATTCAGAATAAGATACCTATGCATTTGGTAAATGCAACCTGGGTTTAGCTATCCAATTACCTGGGTTTAAATTTTTGTTCAACCATTTGATATCTGTGTTAATGGGCAGTACTATTCAATTTCTGACTTGTAAGAAGATCTAAGTAAACTGGAGATAAAAATACCTACCACGTATGATTGTTCTGAGTATGGTGTTCACGAAGGTCTGAGCATGGCGCCTCACCTCTGAGCCATTCAGCCTGGGTAAGTCCTTCCCTGACTCTCCTTGCCTTTCTCTTTTAGTAAATCCAATTCTCTGAGGGAACTGGAACAAGAATAGTCAAAATTCATCTTTTATTGAAATATAAGTATGCTAGAACAAAGGCATTTTACCTGAGTAGGAAGTACCTCTATTAATAAAAATGCTTATCTTCTCTCGTAGCTCTTTTAATTCAACAAATAATGAGATTTTTAACTTAAAAATTAATGGCTGGGGGTGCCGGCAACACAGCAGACAGTAGCAGGGATATCAGAGTATAAGGGCTCTAGTGAGGGGGAGGGAGGCTAAGGGAGGGTGCCATCTGGGAAGTGGGTGTACATTCGAATGAGATGGTTTGGGATGTTCTGTGTGATACACACACACACACACACACACACACACACACACAATCAACAAATTTTTTAAATGTATTATACTTGAGGAGGAATCATAAAAATTTACATCATGTTAATTAATAGAGGTGATAAACATTACCATTGAAATCTACCTGATGATTTTATAGACATACACAGGCACCAAGGATCCAAGTGTAACCGATTATGACTAGTAATAACCAGATACATCCAGATTAGAGATGCATGTGCCAACATCTCAGTGTTAGTAGCAAAAACAATGAGGCTTCCTGTAAGAAACAATATATTTTAAAATGAAATGGAGATATTTTCTGAAGGTTAAAAACTCAATTTTATGTCTCACAGGGCTTATACTGAGTTCAGTATTGTATAACTATTAATTCAACTGTGAACTTAAAAATTACAGCCACTTTTGAAAGAGATGTATTCTTGCTCTGGAGTGTGTTACTGAATACGTTAAAGCTGTAATGAAATGCTTCTTCTAGTCATGTGTTTATTAAATTAAAAAAAATTTTTAAATCCTTTTTAGCAAGAATGC
>NW_008354502.1:1508054-1532608 GCF_000622305.1 Nannospalax galili
AGAGATTAGAAACACATGTGCAAACATCTTAATGTCAGTTGCATTAAAAGAATTTTTCTGTATGAAACTGTGTATTTTCATAATGAAATGGAGATCTTTTTTAAAAGTTAAATCCTCATTTAATTTTATGTCTTATAGGGTTTATACTGAGTACAATATTGTATAACTGTAATAATTCAACTGTAAACCTAAAAATGTACAGCCAATTTTATAAGAGATACATCCTAACTCAGAAAATTGTTACTGAATATGTCAATGGTGATGTAATGAAATGCTTCTTCTAAGTATGTGGTTATTAAATAAATAATTTAAAAAATTAATTTAAAAACATTTAATATTTATTTATTTGTGTATGTGTGTGTGTGTGTGTGTGCACGTGTGCATGTGGAGGCTAAAAGGAGTCAGTTCTTTCCTTTCACTCTGTGGGCTCTGTGGATTGAGCTCAGTCTTGCTGGATGGCAAAGTCTTTACCCACCGAGTCATCTCGCTGACCTGGGATTTTGAATCTGGCATCATATATGGTAAGGTTTCACTCATATCTTTAAAGTACCTGTTCTATATTGTGCAAATACACTGCCAATAAGGTCACCATGGCTAACTGGAAACAAAATGTGCTAACCACTAGATACTTCTTTTTGTTTTGTTTTTGTTTTGTTTTTGACAGGGTCTCCCTAGCCCCTGCCCACCTGGGATTCACTATGTACACCAGGCTGGTCTCTATCTCACAGAGATCCACTTTCCGCTGCCTCCTGAGCTCTAGAATTAAAAGCATGTACCACCATGCCTGGTGTTAGATACTTGCTTTCAAGGCAGATGAGATATCAACCAGAATAAAAAATGGGTTGTTTGCATACTACTACTACCATTAGAAACCTTTGCCATAAACTTTTTTCGGTGATGCAAACTGTGTCTCCTTTCTCTCAGACAAGACTAGATCTCATTCTCCTTCCTGAATCAGTTTCTTCCCCCAAAGAATGAGATGCCCACACTAGCTAAAATAATTCAGTTTATACCATCAAATCATTCTTTGGAAGACTGGATACCAGGAAAAAAGGCTTTTCTTTCATGAAAGGGAGACATGATTATTAAGTAGGCAATCAGTAGTTGGTTAGAATGCCCCATGCAGCCCTGTCTGTTTGGACAATTTCAGTTCATCCATACTTGATGCTCCAAAGTAATTAACAGTAATTTTTCTTCCACTCTTAAAAGTTTGTCAGAGATGGGCACAGTGGTGCACACACCTTTAATTCCAGCACCTAGAAGGCAAAGGTGGGTGGATCTCTGCGCATCAAGGTCAACCTGGTCTACATAATGAGTACCAGCCCTGCTGGGCTACAGGGAGACTTTGTCTCAAAAAAAAAAAAAAAAAATCCACAAAAATGTTTGTGCATATGGCTTACGTTATATATATAATTAATTTTATTAGTTGTATAGCTAAAATTGTGATGGAACTTTTATCATTAGAACACGAAATCTAGATTTAGTAATTAATCAGTTAATAATGATACAAAAATATCCAGAAATAGTGCTGGGAAAGATATCACGGTCAGTATAGTGCTTGCAGGGTTGGCTTCGGGGCGCCTCGAGGAGACATGAGGCTGAGCTGGATCATAACTGTACTGTCCATCTGCCTGGGAGCCCTGGCCACAGTCGCGAGGGCCAAGGAGAAAGGAAACTGCAGATTGGGGTGAAGAAATGCGTGGACCACTATCCCATCAAGTCACGAAGGGAGATGTCTTGCGCATGCACTACACTACGCGGGGAAGCTGAAGATGGGACAGCGTTTGACAGTAGTAGCTCCAGAAGCAAAGCTTTGTCTTTTCTCTCGGCACTGGCCAGGTCATCAAGGGCTAGGACCATGGGCTGCTGCGAATGTGTGAGGGGGAAAAGCAGAAGTTGGTGATTCCATCTGAACTGGGGTATGGAGAGCCAGGAGTTCGCCCAAAGATCCCAAGTGGAGCCGCTCAAGATTGAGCGTCGTTCAGAACTGTAGCGGGCTGCAGAGGGGCAGGGGCTCCTGTCAGGGACCAGACTGCTTAAAAACCAAAATCCTTACCCCACCCCCTCAAAAAAAATCGAGTCCCAGAACCCATGTAAACAATGCAGGCACGGTGCATGCTTGTAATCCCAGGGTTTAGAAAGCCAAGACAGTTGGACCCCTAGGGCCTGTTCACCAGGCAGCCTAGCCTGCTCAGAGAGCTCTAGGCCAATGAGAATCTCAATAAAACAGGGTGGCCAACATCTGAGGAATGACCCTTGATGCTGACCTTTTGCTTTCACATGCACACATGTATACATATGCATGCATGCACACCTACACACAGACACAGACACACTCACAAATGTAAATACTAGTAATGAATAATTGGATTTCACCCAAGGAATACTGAAGTAGTGTTCTGACCGTGGAGAAAGAAAGAAGAGTCCTCATAGCAGCAGAAACTCAAAGGTTGGCATCTGTTGATGTAAGATATGACAGTAAGGGAGAATCAAAAGTGAAAGGAAGCTTAAATATTCAAATTTTCATGACTGATGCCATAACACCTCTCAAATGGAAATAATAAAGTCAGAAAGACAGTTCACAGAGGAGAATGATGAGTTCAGCTTTGACATAGTGAGCTCTGCTCAGAAATTTGGGTAGAAGTGCCAAGAAACTATATTCAGGCTTATATCATCAAGCTCTGTAATAACTTAATTAGCTGTATAATATTTTTGGTAGATTCTCATGGAGCTTTTAAGCCATTAGAAGTAAACATTTTTTTTTATTTACCATCTACTCAACAAACAATTACTAAGTGTCAAAATGTTCTAAGAGCTAGGAAATCAGAATTAAACAAAACAGGCCAAATTTTTACTCTCTAAAAACTGATGAAGGAAATCACATTAAACACACAGACATATTATTTTGGCGTATTTACTGAAGGCTGTAGAAGAGAAATAAAAGTATTTGGTTACTCAGGAAAGTCTTCTGATAAGGAGACATTTGAGTAAACAATTGAAAGAAATAAACACTATCTTCCAGCAAAGAACACTGTAGTCTCAGAGAAAACCGTATCAGAAATTCGTACTAGAAATTTCTTATAATCTACGAGAGCAGCAGGGAGATCAGTAGACCTGGTACTTAGGGAGTGAGAAAAATGGAGATATGTAACAAGGTTAGACGGTTACTTAGAGCCGTACTGGATACAGCTATAGGGTCCTAATGATTATTGCTATTGAACTGAGTGAAACAAAGCCATGAGGAGTTTTACTGCAGATGAACTGAAAATGGATTGTTGGAGGCAAGGAATATTAGAATAGACAACCAAGAGGTG
The DNA here is from genome assembly GCF_000622305.1 of Nannospalax galili. Classification (NCBI taxonomy): domain Eukaryota; kingdom Metazoa; phylum Chordata; class Mammalia; order Rodentia; family Spalacidae; genus Nannospalax; species Nannospalax galili. The sequence continues at coordinate 1,511,369 of NW_008354502.1, forward strand.
ATTGCAAAAATCTTGGCAAAAAATTAATGTACTCTGAAGGAGAGAAACATTATTAGGAATTGTGGTAAATGATAAGATTTGGGATATATTTTTCAGTACAATGTTAAAAAAAAATGTTGGTGAATTGAATACGGGGTATACAAGCAAGAGGGGAAAGCCAGGCATGGTGGCACATCCCTGTAACCCCAGCATTTGGGAAGTGGAGGCAGGAAGATCAGGAATTCAGCAGTAGTCTAGGCTACATGAGACTGAGAAATGAGAGAAGGGAAAGAAGGAGAGAGGAAGAGAAGGAGCATGGGAGGGAGCAAGAGATGAAGAAACAAAGAGTTTTGGCCAGAGACAAGGAAAGGTCTCTTGTAAGAATATTATGAGGGGGGTGTTATTAATCCAAATGTTTAGTTTCAGAATATTTTGTTTATGTGCTTAGATTCATATTGGAATGAAGACATTTACATGATAGTTGACCAGATGGAATTTGAGGTTTTGGGAAAAGTTGAGCCTAGAGGTATAAACTATGTAGTTATGAAGAAAGAAATATTTAAAAACATGAACCTGGATTAGATTCACTAGAGAATGAATATAGATTAGAAGGAGAAAATGTCTAAACTATGATAGCCCTAGGAAATTTCAATGTTGGAAGATCAAGGAGATGTTTTGCAGGGATAGGCGATCTAAAAAATATGATTGTACTGAGTCAGTGATATTATACTGATAAATGTTTAACAAATGATTCTCCAAACCTAAAGTGCTAAATTTGTAGTGCTTGTCAAGTTTATGGTGTATTTTACCATGGCCATTTAAAAATGACTAATTATTCAAGAATAAGTTTGCAGAGCTTCAAAACATTAATAGTTGACTTTTGCAGAGTCAACTCCAGTATAGTATAGCCTGAAGACTAAGCAAGATGTTTCAGGGAAGATGGTTTGATAAACTATGCCAAATGCTGCTAGAAGAAAATTGCTAAATTACCATTGGGAACTGGAGAGATGGCTCAGCAGTTTAGAGCACTTGTTACTCAGTCATGAGGACTGGAGTTTGGATCCCAGAATCTATGCAGCAAACTGGGGCAGTAGGTGGCAGGGATGGGGAAGAGGATGCATCGAACCTGATGAACTCCAACTCTGAGGTATCAGATGCCCTCTTCTGGCCTCCATGTGCACACAGATGCATACAAAAGCATGCACACATGTGCATACACTCATGCAGACATGTATAAACACATAAATAATAAAATAGTCTTTAAAAATCTCTTAAAAAGAAATGATTATTGAGACCCATCATCGTGGTACATACCTTTAATCTAAGCACTCAGGAGACAGAGGCAGGTGAATCTTTAAGTTCGAGTCCAGCCTGGTCTACATAGTAGTTCCAGGCCATCCAGGGCTGCATAGTGAGACCCTGTCCCCAAAAACTTAAAAAGAAAATAAATCAATGAATTGGCAGTATGAATATCGACTGATAGGTTCGGCCAACAAATATAACCATTGAAAAGGGTTCTAAAAAGGCTGTTTTTTTTTTTTAAATAAGGAGTTGTTTAGTAAGATGTTCAATTATTCCTGAATTTTCTCTCTAGCCAGGAATGGTGGCATACATTTGTATTATACGTACTAAGTAGGCAAAGGCAAGGGTATTACTTTAACTCCCCAATAAAATACCAGCCTGGACAACCTAGGGAGACACCATCTCAAACTGATAAATTAAAAATAAATAAAAGTTTCTCAAAGGAGAAATCAGATTTAAGTATGTGAAGGATTTAGACACATAAAGAGCAAGAAGAGCATCCCAGGGAAAGGAAGGACTGTGACAAGGTTCATGAGCAGAACAGAGTGAAGCCGAAGACTCACACTGCAGGTGCAGTGGGGAGGCAGGAAGGGAACTCTCACACTGCAGGTGCAGTGAGGGAGGTAGGAAGGGGACACTCACACTGCAGGTGCAGTGAGGGAGGGAGGAAGGGAACACTCACACTGCAGGTGCAGTGAGGGAGGGAGGAAGGGAACACTCACACTGCAGGTGCAGTGAGGGAGGGAGGAAGGGAACACTCACACTGCAGGTGCAGTGAGGGAGGGAGGAAGGGAACACTCACACTGCAGGTGCAGTGAGGGAGGCAGGAAGGGAACACTCACACTGCAGGTGCAGTGAGGGAGGGAGGAAGGGAACACTCACACTGCAGGTGCAGTGAGGGAGGGAGGAAGGGAACACTCACACTGCAGGTGCAGTGAGGGAGGGAGGAAGGGAACACTCACACTGCAGGTGCAGTGAGGGAGGGAGGAAGGGAACACTCACACTGCAGGTGCAGTGAGGGAGGGAGGAAGGGAACACTCACACTGCAGGTGCAGTGAGGGAGGGAGGAAGGGAACACTCACACTGCAGGTGCAGTGAGGGAGGGAGGAAGGGAACACTCACACTGCAGGTGCAGTGAGGGAGGGAGGAAGGGAACACTCACACTGCAGGTGCAGTGAGGGAGGGAGGAAGGGAACACTCACACTGCAGGTGCAGTGAGGGAGGGAGGAAGGGAACACTCACACTGCAGGTGCAGTGAGGGAGGGAGGAAGGGAACACTCACACTGCAGGTGCAGTGAGGGAGGGAGGAAGGGAACACTCACACTGCAGGTGCAGTGAGGGAGGCAGGAAGGGAACACTCACACTGCAGGTGCAGTGAGGGAGGGAGGAAGGGAACACTCACACTGCAGGTGCAGTGAGGGAGGGAGGAAGGGAACACTCACACTGCAGGTGCAGTGAGGGAGGGAGGAAGGGAACACTCACACTGCAGGTGCAGTGAGGGAGGGAGGAAGGGAACACTCACACTGCAGGTGCAGTGAGGGAGACAGGAAGGGAACACACACTGCAGGTGCAGTGAGGGAGGTAGGAAGGGAACACTCACACTGCAGGTGCAGTGAGGGAGGCAGGAAGGGGACACTCACACTGCAGGTGCAGTGAGGGAGACAGGAAGAGCTGCAGGAGCAGCAGGGATGAGCAGTATTACAATGATTCCTGAAGGTCACTGAGCAGCCTGTATTCATTTTAAGGTAAAGAGAATTACTTGGAAGGATTTCAAATGGAGGAGTCTCATGGTATGTTTTAAAAAGGACTGCTGTTTAATAAATAGAGAGTACCTTGGAAATGGAAAAACCTAAAGTAGCTGGCCCAGTGGGAGAGACACTAGAGTTATACAGGGAGAAATAATGGTAACTTGGCATGCAAGGGGGGCAGGAAGGAATATATTTTTAAAAGTTAGGCTTGACATGATTTACTGATAGATTAACAGTAAAAATGAATAAGAAATGGGTTCTAAAAATGATACTTAGATTTATGGTTTGAGCACTTGTATGAGTGGTCATGCCATTTCTTGAACTCAGATAGGCAGAAGGATGAATGCAAGTCCTGAGGAAAACATGCATTTAGTTTTTATATATAAATATATAAATTCATGAGGGTCAAAAGGGAAGGAAAATTTGGGTGGGTTTGGGGATTTGTTGCCATAGATGTCATTCTGATGGTTACTATTGATTGCTAACTTGACAAGATCTACAGTCACCCAGGAAGACAATCATCTAGGCACATTTCTGACTTTGATTAGATTAGTGGAAATGGAAAGACCCATCCTAATACCAGCAGCACAGGTATAAGTCCGAGGCAGAAGTTTTTTGCTTTTTGCCTGTTTGCCTCATATCTGTGCAGTTGAACTAATCTACCCTGCTGCTGCCGCTGCTGCCGTCACCATCTTTGCTGACAGCAGACCCCAGAGTCTATGGCCTTTCAATGTAGGCAGCAGAGTAATGGCTCTCTGAGAATGCTCCAGGCCTGCAGCACCAGATTGGTACTATTGGTACTCCAGCCTCGTGAGTGAGCAGCTACCAGTTTCTCAGACTCTCCCCTGGGAAGACAGCAACAGTTGAACTACCTAGACCATATTGTAAGCCGGTCCTGATAAATTTGTTTCAATATATATTCATTCTATTGGTTCTGTTCCTCTGGAGGACCCTGACTAACCCAATACTATTTAAAGTCTTGGGAATGGATAAGATCATCTAGTGAAATAATTAGAAGGATGAGAAAGTGGATGAGAGAATGGAGAATGCTCAAAGAAGCATATGGAGAAAGTAGAGAAATTAAGATAAAGAGGTAGTATCCATGCCAAGAAGAAAATACTTCATGGATGAATTGTGTACTGTTAGATCCAATGAGATCAGAAAGCCTGGGAGTGACTGGAGATTTTAATAACAACAGTTTTAAAGAAGTTGCTGGGAATAGAAGTAAAACAACACTGAACCAAACACTATACCATTGGAGAAAAAGAGCTTGTGAGTTGACAGCTTGTAAGGAGTTTAGGGGACAGAACAATGGGGGCAGGAAAAGAAGAGGCCAGAAATTACCACTGAAGGTCAGTGGTGGACAGTGTTTGTGTGCTAATGAAAAAATTCAGCAGAGAAGGAAAGACAGATGATGCAGAAGACAAGAGCAGCCAGAAGGCAAAGCCCTTGGGAAGGTGAATGGCAAAGGAGGATTGCATCTGAAGGGCAGGAAAGGTGAGGGCAGGGCCAGGTAGGTTTACAGGTTCGTTCGCTGATAGGAAGAATAGAGGTTCCTGTGCTCTGGCTTCTGGTTTATCTGCGAACTAAATCATCCTCATAACGTAGTTGGAGGTCTGAAAACAATAAACTGGAAGTAGCTGGAAAAAGAATAGAAAAATAAGTGTGATGAAGTGGGATGGCAGCATGCTAATGAACAGCAATTAAGGATTGCTGCTCAGGGTAGTTTTGAATTTAAAGTAACACTAATAGCATCAGTTTCCTCAGCTGCTTGACTTTCTTTGTAATTTTCATTATTATGCTATGATTAGAAATTTAAATTTTGTCCTAAACTGTACATATCAAAAAGTGGAATTTATAATGTTTAAATGAGGAAAAAATATAATTGTTTTCCACTAGCTCTTATTGGGCACCTGCTCTTCAGGCAGTAATATTCAAAGGCACTCAATATGCAATGCTAGAAGTCATACTACCTGCTGTGAGAAGGCTATAATGTAGCAGTGTGCAGCTATTTACAGAATAACTACAATTCACTCCTGGCAGCATAAAAAGAGCATGTGATCAGGGTCATATAAATGTAGGTTTATTCTGTGTGAGTGAGCATGAAGTATTCATCAAAACCCTACTATATTTTTTGGATGGCCACCCAAAGCAGCAATTCCTGATACTTAATAAATCATGGAATTTTGCAAGCTGGAAGTTCTGATGACCTGGTTCTTTCCCTACACAAAAATACTGGATATGTTCATCTAAAGCGATTGTTCAAACAGCTTGGTATTTTGCATGTGCATATGTCATGCAAATTTAAGTACCAGTCCTATGTATGTTTACATCCGTATATTCTACCTGAATAATACATGAAAATTACTATCTTAAGCACTTACCACACATTATTTCAACCAAGCATGAAGCACATGGAAAGTAGATGTAATTATATATATTTTAAAATTATTTATTTAATAACCACATGCTTAGAAGAAGCATTTCATTACATCACCATTGACATATTCAATAACATTTTCCTGAGCTAAGATGAGCTGGGGTGTCCTAAGATGTATTTTTTTTTAAAGCTGGGTGGGGGAAGTGGGAAAGTGGGACTGTTAAAACCTGTTCTCTTTAGTGATCAAAGGGGAAGCCCCCTGTGTTGGCCAAACAGTGGAGAAAAGTCTGTTTCTCTTGACTTCAAAGACCAAGGTGCTTATCAGCTCAGCTCCCTTTTCTCAGGAGCTTGAGAAGTCCATGAGACCCTGTTGGTGAGGGGGCGGGGCCCACTCCTTGGCATATACCCAAAGAACTCGTCCTATTGCAGAGACACTTGTACATCCATGCTTGTTGATGCTCTTTTCACAGTAGCTAAGAGATGGAAGCAACCTAGGTGTCCCTCAATTGATGAGTGGATATTGAAAATGTGGTTCATATATACGATGGAGTTTTATTCAGCAGTAAAGAAAGATGAAATCATGAAATCTGCAGGTAAATGTATGGAACTAGAAACTGTTATACTAAGTGAAGTAACACAAACTCAGAAAAAAAATCGACATATTTTCTCCCTCATATGTGGATCCTAGAACCAAATTCTGATAAATGAGTATGTATCCAGACATAACTACAGGAACCAGGATAATAGAAATGAACCAGGGAGGTAAAGGAAAAGAAAGAACCTGAAAGAGAAGAACAGTAGGAAACAGGCCTTAATTAGGGAGATATGGATAAAAATTGGGTTAGTTTAAGGGAATGGGGATGGAAGGGTATACAAGGAACCTAGGGGATCAAGGGAAAGAAGGAGCTCAAGAGAGGTAGGACCATAGGAGAAGGAAATTATTAAGGGAGAAAGGGGGGCAATGGGGGCACCTTAAGTGGGAAAACCATGATGGAGGGGTGAGACAATGCAAGAGATAAATAATGCCTAGTTAGTTTTGAAAACCATAAGGAACCATATTACTCCTACAACCTACCAACAAATTACACACAGCAGATCAAGAAATATCTAGAAATATATTTCTAGATAAGGTTTATCTGAGAACAACTGATCTTTGCCCGAGATTTATCGACATGACACACAGTAATTAAAAGTACTAGACTGGTGGAACTAACCATCTTGGGTGTTTAACAGACATACTTTGAGGTCTATAATAATTTGGTCAGAGGGACATAAAGGACACTTTCTGCTCCTTGCCCTCCTAGGTCGACTAGTTCCAGGGGACTATAAGCATCTCTCAAAATGTCCCATAACAGTGGTGGGTTACCTGTCTTCTTGTTCAAGGAGGCTGAGGAGACCCCACCAGATGGACTTGAACCAGTGTCCAGTCTACAAAGAGGAGGGTCAACACGGAGGATCATTTCCTCCATGCTTCCAAGTGAAGCCAGCCATGGTCGAGCAGGACTTTTGACTTATCTTCACAAAGGCGGAACTGGTGAAAGAAAGGAGCCAAGGGCTCCTCCCAAGTCCATGTAACCCCCGAGGAACAGATCCTCAAAAGACCTTAAGAGTAAAAATAAATGGGTTTATCTGGACAAACTGTATGGCTTTAAATACCCAAAAGGAAAGTATCACCAAAGATCAAAGGGGCCAATATAATTTCATAAGAGTCCATATTATAGCCAAAGGCTACAAAACAAGCAACAATGCCAGACAGGCGATACCTTCTTTTGAGTTGTTGGCCAGGGTGCCCAAAGGGACTCCCAGATAGTAACCCAGCATAGAACTGGGAAAATGAACAGCAGACCCCAATCTTATCTAAAGGAATGACAACTGATTTCTGCTAGATGAGGAACAGCTGACCTTCCTAAAACAAAGACCTCTAGATAGGCTGACTAGATTCACCAGAAGGGCAAGTAGTGGGGAACGGCTGGGGGTGCCAATAACACAGCAGACAGTAACAGGGATATCAGAGTATAAGGGCTGTAGTCAGAGGAGGGAGGCTATGGGAGGGTGCTCTCTGGGAAGTGTGTGTATAGTCAAATGAGATGGTTTGGGATGTTCTGTGTGATACACACACACACACACACACACACACACACGCACGAACAACAAATTTTTAAAAAGTGTATTATGTTTGAGGAGGAAGCATGGAAATTTATGCCATGCTAATTAATAGAGGTGATAAACAATACTATTGAAATCTGCCCAATGACTTTATAGACATACACAGGTGCCAAGGATCCAAGTGCAACCAATTATGACTAGTAATAATCAGATAAGCGCCAACATCTCAGTGTTAGTAGCAAAAACAATGAGCCTGTCTGCATGAAACAATATATTCTAAAATGAAATGGAGATCTTTTTTAAAGGTTAAAAACTCATCCAATTTTATGTCTTACAGGGCTTATAAACTGAGTTCAATAATATATAACTATATTAGTTCAACTGTGAACCTAGAAACTTGCAACCATTTATAGTTTTTTTTTAACAGATGAAGAGCTTGAGTCTATGAAAGTTTCTGGAGAACATGTTTTGCAACTGATGTAATTAAATAAGCATTTAAATGCAATATCCACTTTCATAGGTGCACTTAGGAGATACCTCCCTAGGGGCTGGAGAAATGGCTCAGTGGATAAAAGTACTGGTTGCTTTTGTAGAGGATGAAGGTTCAGTTCCCAGCTCCCACATGGAAATTGACAACAATCTGTAACTAGTTCTAGTAGATCCAACACCTTCTTCTGACCCCTACAGGCACTGCATGCATGTGATGCATGTATATGCAGGCAAAACACTCATAAACATAAAAATAAATAAAATTAAGAAGGAAAGAAATAAAAGAGCTGTCTCCCTAATTCTATTTTTGATAAACATTTTCAGGATTCTTTGAAATAATCAAGAATTATAACCTATACTATATTTCTGTTACCACTGTCACTCAATGCCAATGTAAGGCAAAGCATCTTGTACATTGGAAAATGTTGAGTCTTTGAACATTTCCAGTAAGGAGAAAAGATTGTTTTCCACCATTTTATCTCAAAATCAATTTCTGCTTTGCTCTTCATCTTCATCAGAATGAGGTGTAATCTCCCTTAACATTCCTGAGGATGGGTAGGGGGATCACTTGTGGGTAAAGTGCTTGCTGCACAAACATGAGAAAGTGAGTTTGGATCCTCAGCACCTATGTAAAGGCATGACAGTGTGTACCCGTAATCCCAGCAATGGAGTAGCAGAGACGAGAGGACAGGCTTGCTGCTCAGCCAGCTTGCTAACTGGTAAGCTCCAACTTTAGTGAGAGACCCTGTCACAAAAAATAAGGTTGAGGGTGTAGAGGAAGACACCTAATGTTGATCTCTTGATCACCACACAGAAAGACACATGTGCACACACTTATGTGAAACTTACTTTAGAGTATATTTTCCTCTCAGCATTGATATGAGATTTAGATGAGAAAATATTTATGTAGCATATAAAAATGAATAGAAGTCTGCCCATTACACAGAAAATGTTGAATGATTAGTCATTGCTACTGTAGTATTTTTACTTTATGATATTCTTGGAAGCTAGGAGTTAGGTCTTGTTCGTCTTTCTATCCTTGGACAAATTCAAGCCCAACTTAGAGTAGAAAAATCAGAAGAATAAAATAAATGTGGAAGCAGTTTTCTATCTTTTTGTCTTTTGTTTCTGAAAAGCTATGGATCTTTAGAAAGCAGAAGTTATGCATAAGCCAATTTTTCTAGTCACTTTCTGAAATCATACAGAAAAGTTAACAAGAAGTATGGTTAAACAATTCTAAGGTACATGCTTATGCTTTTCAGTTATTAATCGCATGCATTTGGTTAAATTGATTCTGTTTTGACTAGACCACTTGTCTAAGTGACAGTACTCATAATAATTCTCATTATAAACTAATTTGGAAAGGTAATTTTCCAATTAGCAAATATACACCATTGTAGAATGTGCTCCTATGATAAAATAATTATAATAGCTGTTGACAACTTTGGAATGAAAACAAAGAATTTTGTTAGTGGCAAGACCTAATGAAAAATCTGATGGATTAAAATAGAAAAACTGACAAGTACAATTCCACCCCGAAGAACAATTTGTTACTGATGATGAAATTGAGAAATAATCAGAATGAAAGTTGTGAAAGTCATAGTGAAAGCCCATAGGGGGAAATTAATTTCTTTATAACAGTTTAGAGGCAAACAAAAGGAAATTGTTTGTGCCAGATGGGATGGGAAAGGCATCGTGAATAAAAATGAGCATCTCTTTTCTGCTTACAAATATTTGAATTAAGATGATACCGGTGTGTCTGGTTAATGGCAAAGTGGTATTGATGGTTGCACTACTTTTAAAGATTTTCTCATTCTTTTTAAATTAGCTTTGTCAACACAACAATGTACTTAAACAATATATCAAGTCTGGGACTTAATATCATAGTACATTTTTCCCTTTGAATTTCAGGCAAAGCAGGAAGAAAACAATAGGGTGCTAGACTCAGAGCTCCTCTTTGGGTTCCATCGCTGGGCAGAAGGATGTTGGGCAACTCGCCATGCACAAAGGGACAGCTTCTTCATCAGCAAAATGAGAATGGGAATACTTTGTCTTTCATCAGTCAGATCCCATGATGATTCAATGAGGTAGTGAAGTATGTAGTATGTAGCATGTAGTATGTCATAAATCACATGTATATAAACTCTGAATTTTGTGGCTTCCTTTTTTGGAAAATGGTCTGAAGATCATCTCCAATTTTGTTCTGCATTCTAGCTGAACTGTTGTTTCACAGTTGCTGGTTTTTAAAAAACCCTTAGATTTTTATGCATAACATTTCAAACCAAACCATTGGGGATGTAGCTGATGGAGATCTCTTCTGCTCCGAGCACCTACAATGTTATTTAATACTTATCACACCACTGTTCATATACATGTCTTCTGGACTAGGCTAGTATGTGAACTCTTAAATATTAATACTACCAGAACTGCTAGTAATAACCAAGGTTTATTGTTTACGCTGTGCCAGGCACTGTGCTAGGCATGTTAGACTATCAAATTTAATAAGTAGTAAATTGTATTTTCCAGTAGGCCACATGATACATCTGTCATATAATGTACATTAGCATTTCATATTCAGAAGATTTTATTACCCCAAGAGTGAGAGGCTAAATGTCTAATAGTATACACTTATACAGTGTAAGCATTTATTCTATTTCATTCAGTGAGCTTGTGCTCCTGAGTGAACACAAGATCATTTTCCATGTCGTACATAGCATGATAATCAAACTGTGGAAAGATAATGTCTAAAGATGGATATTTGGGGTATGATATGAGTGTGAATACAGGCTATTGCTGGAACTAAACAAAATAGATAGTTTTACTGTTGGAGGGAAAACAATGACAACAGACTTATTAAGGAGAGTGTATAGCCATCCTCAGTATGGAAATGCACAGAACATTTTGAAGATGATTTGATTCTGTGCAGTTTCTGCCATAGTTACTGACTTATCAATGAAATGATAGTAAGGGTGTCAGCTTAAAATGAGAAGGAGAAAGGGGCTTTGAAAGATTGAGCAGTGTGGGGATCATGTGAAATAGTTACTAGCATGGTATAGTGGAAAATCACATGAATATCAACCTTACCCACCACTAGGCAAATGTCTCTGATGATAAGTATAAAAACAGATATAACCAGACCTGCATTCCTAATTCTCTTTGTTATACTTGACCAACACTAAAGGCTGATAATCTGTCAATATGTATAAGCTCATCCATGCCAATTGTAGAAGCAATGAAATAATTTTACAATTTGACAAATAATTGCCATGTTAGTGTTCTTCCATGCTCACTATCTTAGTTGACTTAAAAATCTTCTTACAAAATATTTTCCCTTCCCAAGGTATAAGCAATGCTTAAAATCTAGAAAAAAAGAGATTTACTTTAAAAGAAAGAAAGAAAGAAAGAAAAGAAAAAAAGAAAGAAAGAAAGAAAGAAAGAAAGAAAGAAAGAAAGAAAGAAAGAAAGAAAAATTCTGTGAGAGGGCAATTCTTTGGGAGAACCTTAAAAAAAATCTAGCCTTGAGGGAGCTTCCAAGACTCAAGCTGAACATTTTTGCTTGTGTATTCTGATCACTGATTGGCAGGATCAAATCTGATAAAATCCTACATAGAAGACTTATGTCCTGTCGACTAGATCATTCCTTCCACACAGCTCTGTGCTTTCCTCTTACTATCCAGCTTCTCCCATTGTTTTAGTTAACACCATATACTCCCTGTTGTGCCTTCAGCTCCTATCGGGGATATCGAGAATGTTAAGCATAAGCTGGGTGTGATGGCGTACACCTTTAGTCCCAGTGCTTGGGAGGCAGAGGCTGCAGAGAAACCTTGTCTGAAAGAAAAGAGGAAGAACATCAGGCAGGAGTTTCCTCTGTCATCCTACACAAAGTTAGAATGTTAAGTCTCATATTTTACATCTTTCCTTCAGTTTCATAGTATTTCACTTGAAATGAGAATTTCTATCTGAAATTTTGATCTTGTCTTTAGGAGTCTCGTTGCAGAAATGACTATCTGCTAGTTTGTAGCCTGCAGAATATCACACACTTTAGTTTTGCCTATTAAAATGAAGAAATACTCTTTTTACCACACAGTGTTCTAGGCTATGCTTCACTTTGCCATTATAATTACTTGTTTCTATTATACCCTGTTCAGTTCCATCATAATGCTTAAAATATTTATAATTTAGATTTACTCATATGGCTTAATTAAATTTTAAATTTGTCTTATGAAAATGAGATTGTACATTTCTCTGGAGCAAGGGCTGTATTTGTTTTTGCTAACTCTTCTAGTCCCCAGAACTTCCCACATATCTAGTTTATTACAAATATTAAGTAATGGTTTGTGAATAAGTTAGCCACCATACTCTGCAATAGCTATGTTATAATGCCTAAAAAGTACCAGATTGTAGAAGTGAATAGAGAATTTCAAATCTCTCATTCTTCAAATGTTTTGAAAGGAGTTTTTTCTCACAGGTATTTGTGACTAAAAATCAAAGAATCTCATAATACTGTTTTTTTTTTGTTATTTATTTTCAATTATGTATGTGCATGTGCAAGTACATGTTGAGTACAGATGCCCTCAGAGGCCAGAACAGGGCATCAGATTCCCTGGAACTGGAGTTAGAAGCAGTTGTGAGTCACCCAACATGGGTGCTAGGAACTGAACTCAGGTCGACTGGAAGACAGTAAATACTTTTAACCACTAAGTCATCTGTCCAGTCCCTCACAAGACCTTTCAAATGCTAGAATTCAAATTTTAAACTTAAGTCATTAGAAACAAGTGCTCACTAAAAAATAGTAAAAATGGAGGTTTGTTCCAAAGACAGCGTTTTCACTTTTTATTGAATGATTTATTCAACAAATACTTTTTTGGTGCATCCTAAAGCCACGCAAAGTGGTGTAGAGAAGAGACAATTAAGTATAATATACAATTTATGTTTTTATGGATCTTTAAATCTATTTGAAGTGACTAGAAAATCATATGTTTTTTTGAATGGAAGATGACAACATATGAGTAAGTTCTAAAAATACCATGTATTGAAATAGTTCTATTTAGCGTTCATTGAAAATGGAAGTAGTTGAACAGAATTTCCTGGAAAGGGCCAGTATGATAGATCACCTGTTCACTGTGTATATGACTTGGGCAACTGAAGAGTGTATGACTTTAGAGTTAGTAGAAGGAACAGGGTGACAAGGGCAGGAAGGGAAGCCAAGGCCAGATCACGTAAGTCTTTATGGTCTCTTAATCCCAAAATCTACTGGAAACTACAGCAAACTTTTCCTGTCAACAAGTGACCTGGAACCAATACAGACTGTTGGAAGAAATAGTGCATGTGGGAAAGTAACTGACAGGAGGCTAAGAGGTGAGGTGTGAGTGTTCTCAATGCTGCTGCTCTGAGATGTCACAATGAAGACACTATGCTTTTTGGTTGTTTAATGAATACAGTTAGATGAAAGGCAATGAGTTTGATTTAGAAATATAACGCAGCTAAGATTCTTGTCAGAGGTTTGAAAAAAAAAGATGATATCATTTACTGAAAAGAAGAAACATCTATAAAACATGCAAATTTATGACAGAGCATAAATCATTCTGCTTGCACATACTAAATTGAAACATAACGGAAAAGCCAATTATACATATATCTATAAACACACAATATATATATGAGACAGCTAAAATTAGCCAAAATAAAGTAGAAGAACACATAAATAGAGGGCACAAGGAAAAGAACTGATAGCAAGTAATGCGAATAAAGAAAATAAACTGGGCATGGTGGCACACGACTTTAATCCCTGGCAGAGACAAATGGATCTTTATGAGATGGAGTCCAGCCTGGTCTACATATTGAGTTCTAGGCCAGCTGTGGCTATAGGGAGACCCTGTCTCACAAAAGAAAATGCTTATTTGAAAATATATATTTGATGACTTTCAATTTCAAATATGTATTTTGAAATTGAAATAAAATTTTTCTTTCTTTTACTTTTTTGAGACAGGGTCTCCTTGTAGTGCCAGCTGGACTGTAGTAGCTTCAGGACTCAGTCTCTCAGAAATCTACCGGCTTCTGCTTCCTGAGTTATGAGATTAAAGGCATGTACCACCACTCTGGCTTCAAAGCTTTGAAAGTTCTAGTCCATTATTTGTCGGTCATGTGGCTTGGGTAAGGCAGTATATCATGGTGTGAATATGCAGTGGAACAAAACCACTCATGCCATGGCTATGAAACGAAAGAAAGAGGAGAGAGCCAGGGTCCTACACCTCTTCCAAGGCACTAGAATGGTCTAGACCTTCCACTAGTACTGGCTTCTTATAGGTTTAATTATCTGCCAATAGTGCCACTATCTGGAACAATCTTTAACATGTGGAGCTGGGGACAGTCAAGATCACACTGTCCCTTCTTAGATGACACCTATTCTGGACAAGGTAATGGTTGTCAGACCTCATTCTTGCCATATACCACAACTAGAGATTTATTGGACATTTCACTTTGTCTCTATATACTCTTCCCTTCTGGTCTCCACAGAGTGGTGGTGCAGCTAGTTAAACGTCTTAAATAGCAGCATAGGGCTCCAAAGAGCTACCTCACAACAGAGGGAAAATCAGAAGGAGAGACTAGTATCTTTTATAACCTAGCATTGGCATCCCATAGTCTTTCATTCTCTAGAAGTTAAGCATGCATTTTAATATTGGTAAATGATATATTAATGCAAACCAAATTATCTTAACATGATTTTATAAAGTTTTTCCTTAAAAAGTTTAATAGGCTTTGTTCTAGTTAGCTTTAATTGTCAACTTGACACAGCTAGAGTCAGTTAAGAGGAAACCCTCCAATGAGGAATTGTCTAGAACAGATTGAGCTGTGGGCATGTCTATGGGAATTTTCTTGATTATTAGTTGACACAGGAGGACCCAGCCCACTGTAAGTGGTACTATCACTAGACAGGTCCTCCTTGGTTATAAAAGAAAGCTAGCTAAGCATGAGTGATTGTGCAACCCAGACAGTGAGCACTGGAGCGAGACAGCAAGGGAGCCAGCAAGCAGTGTTTCTCCATGGCTTCTGCTTCAGGCTCCTGCCCTGAGTTCCAGTCTTGACTTCACTCAGTAATGAGCTACGACCTAACTATGTAAGCCATCTTATTTTCTAAGCTCTGAGTAGAAGCATATGAATTAAAACAATATTTTTTCATTATTTTTATATGCAGTATCTTACAAAGAAAAAAAACTTTATTACACTTAAATATACCATTTAACAATTTCTATTCACTAAAATACTACATAAAATTTGGATGTCATGGCTCATCACATCAATAGATTTAAACTCTAGTTGAAATGTGAAAGGAATAAAATACTAAAAATATGAAAAGACACAGTTAATTTACCATCTGACTCTTGTAACAGCCTCAGAATCGGTGTTAAAAATCTCAACTAATTCCTTTCTAGCTCTGAAGAAAACTTTCAAACTTCCGTATGAAAATAGGGATTAACTACTAAAAAATTATCTAATGGGTAAATGAAGAAAAAGCCTGTTTAGAAGAATTGAGAATTCAAGGCCAGCCTGGACTACTCAGTGAGTTCCAGGCCAGCTGGGTCTACAGGGAGACCCTGTCTCAAAAAGACCCTCCCTCAAAAATAAATAGAAGAATTGGGAAATGATACTCCGTCATAACTTCAAAGATAAATGCGCCTTCCAAACAAAATAATTGGTTTGTTGAAAATGAATGCTAATTGTATGTTCAGATGTTCACATTTTTCCTTTCAATAGTAACAGAAATTCCAGCTCATCATGGAATAAAATTTACATTCCTTGGACTCCCTTACCTCTAGGCTTTGCCATGTGACTAAATGGAGTACACAAGCTTTTGCCATTTCTCTGGGGAGTCAGGAATGAATATGTTCACTCAAGAAAGCACTAACAGTAGACCAAAGGATCAGTTCGACCCAAGGCTAGCTCTGTGCACCAATGAGTTTATTGGAATTATAGACAGATATTGGATGTCTGAAAAACAGCTGCATCAACAGTAAACCCACTCCAGCATGACTGATGGCTGATGAAAGCTGTGTCACTACAACCAGCTCCACTGAAATCTCTCTCCTCCCCCTACAATTATTTATTGCTCCTATAACTTTTGGGAGGGGTTATTATTTTGTACGTTACCTTAGAGACCTGAGCCTCAGATATTCCCTGAGCTTCCATTAGACTTCCTGTCTCCTCCCCTCTCCAGGAGGGAATGGGTCAACGTGAAGGACGAAACAGCTACACTTCTGCAACTTCAGGGAAATTGAACTAATGAAATAAGGCATGCCTTTCCTTATGCCTTGCTTTGAAGCAGTGGTTGGAGTATGGACTTGGTGAGCAAGATATAGGCAGCTACTTAGGTGTCTTGCTTCATAGAATTGTGTGCAGGGCAACACGACACAGTTGGCATGTTCAATGGTTATGGGATTAACATGCCAGAGGTATCCATATCTATGTTGCTGAAGATAATGCTATTTTGTTGTTTTGTCTGTTATCTTTAGCAAGAAATACATGTAGAAATATGATTAAAAGTTTCTTTTGTTTGTAAGCATGTGACTTCTCATGCTCCTCCCTGCTTCCTAATTGGTTTTTCTGTCTTTCCTACCTCTCAATTTTAATCCACTCTCTTTTTCTCTTCTCTTAAAAACCAGCAATAATAATAAGTTTATTTCTGTTTATTTTATAGCAACGAGTGTTAAAAAATGTTTTGTGTTTCTGCTCTTTAAAAAAATTATTTTTATTTTATGTGGGGGAGTGTTTTGCCTGCATGCATGTAAGTGCACCCATGTTGTGCAGTACCCATAGAGGTTGGAAGAGGGGCTGGGATCCCCTGAAACTGGAGTCACTGACAATGTAGGTTTTGGAAATTAAATCTGAGTCCTTTGCAAGGGTAGCCAGTGTTCTTAACCTCTGAGCCACCTTTCCAGCTCCTCTGCTCTTACTTTTTAAGACCCGGGAAAATAATAGTTTGCATTTTTTTCTTAAGAACAAACACCAAAATGATTTTTTTCTTGGCTCTGATACTCTAATGAAGGTTTTTGCCCTTCAGTGAGCTTGTTTCATGACTGATCAATGTCTCCATGCTACTGATCACATAAAGGCTATATTTATGCCTTTAAAAGTTTCAACAAATCAATTGTTTTTTAAGTTTATAATTTAACACCCTTCTGCCTTAAGGTCTGTTTTGGAGTGGGGAACTCTTAAATATAAGTCACAACATGGTAGTGAGAAGTCTGTTAAAAAGAAAGTGGCAAGGAGTTGCCCTTCCATGTTTAAAAGTTCTTTTTTGTTTCCATAAATGTAATAAAGCTTTAGTCTCTGATCTCTGGTCACATTTCACAAGCTTTCACTAAAATATGCAGAATATAATACTGCAGAAAACATACTGCTTATAATTTCAACTACATTAAATTTTCATTTTAAGGTATTCAAAATGCAGTAAATAGACTCTAATAAGCCAGAGTCTTTAACATCCATCCCCACTGAACACTTAGCAGCCCATATTTCTATTTCTGCATCTTTACTGAAGGATGACTTTAACCACACAGTCAGGGGATGTGCTAAGCTAAGTATACAGGAGCTTTTGTAGAACAGGATTTTATGCTCTGTTTCAATTTTCTAAAAATTCTTTTTTTTCAATAATTAATTTGGCATGAATTGCCATTTAAAATCTCTTGAAGATGTAAATGATACTCTTGATCTCTTTTGAAAAGATTAAAACACTTTGTTGCTTCAACCTTCTGGGCTTGATTTAAAATGGTTATGGATTTTAGTTTGTAATAACTTTGACTATAACTGAAAAATCTGATAAGATGTATGAAAATAAGATTTCATTCTATAAAATAAATTCTGCTGCATATGCATGTGTGTATGCACCACTAATCATCCAACTGTCAACCCTAGTTTTTACACTTTTACAGTGATTTTTTTTCTTTCAAAATGTCTGTGTTTCAGGACAAATTAGCCTTAATTGTGCTATTATATAGGGACATAAGAAAAAAAGACAAGAAAGTCTGCAAATAACAATTGTATATAAAATTGTTTATAAAAGTTTATAAAGTACAATACGCTCTAAAATACAGGGCAAACTTTTTGAAGGCTTATCTCTTTCTTGTGTCCTTATGGTACCTGGGATACTGTTTGGTACCTGGTACCTAGGGCAACGTTAGACATCTTTACAGCAAATAGTTCCTGCAGAAAAAAACCACAGATGAACATATTCAGAAATATTTAGATCCTATGTAAATACCTTTTCTTTAGGTTCCTCTGTATGATTAGTACTCCTGTCTAACTCCTGATTCTCTGGTTTTTGTTCATTTGGATGAATTAGAATACCGACAATAATGGAAAATTGGAATGACAAGTCTTGGTATTTTCCCATGTTCAAATGAATAGAAAATAGAATGTAAAACCCAAACCAAAACACAACAACATAACCTCCACTGAGATCATGAGATAAAGTTGCTAGATTTTAATTTAGTTATCAAGAAAATCCTCCATAAACCAACAATGATATCAGGACTGAACATTTTGTAGTAAGGAATTTTTATCCATTCATTCAAAATCTCAGATCCAGGTGGAACAAATATTTCTTTAAACATTTTGCTTTGGCTCACTCTTAGGTATGAAGAAGTACAAAGAGGGAAGACGTGGAGAAGTATGGGGTTGTGTCCATGCAAGGTGAGGCATGGTCTTAAAGGATATATCTTATATTGGCCCTTCCTCTTCATCCTCTTTTCTTCATCTTCTTTCCTTTTCCTTCTTTCTTTTACTCTGCTTCCTGGTTGCCATGTAGTGAACAGCTTTAATCTACCCCACACTCCTCACCATGCTTCATTACAGCTGAAAAGCAATAGAGACAGTTAGCCATAGGTTGAAACATCTGAAACTGTGAACAGACCTAATCTTTACACTCTTATTTTTGTCAGAATGGTGGAAAAACTGATGAACACATGCCCTTTAGTGTTTCTCATTACATTTCTGATGTCTTTGTACATTCTGTTACTCAAACTACTAAAGACTTTTCCTACCTTGAGACATCTATATTGTGATTTTTCTCTTTCTCAACTGCTGTTTTCGCCCAATTGTCTCCTTTACTTCTTTGAATTCTGGTTAACATGTTTCTTTGGAGACACTTCTACTAATTAGCTTGTTACTTTTTCTTTGACATACTTTACTTTCCTGAAAAAATTTCAAAATTTTCAGTTTCCATCATGAAATCTGTGTCTATACTGGCTTACTTCTGTTTGCAAATTCCAAGATATCTTCAGATCTTTACCTCTCTTTTCCCTGCTTGGATATAGGTAGGACCCTCAACCAGCTCATCTCATATTTTGTTTTCCTTGTCAACCTCAGTGCTATGATGGCTTTGTTTATTTACTATAATTTCATTCTGGAACCTTCTCTCATTAGTTGGAAAAACCTAATAGGTCTCCTTTACATTTTCCTCAGCAGCACTGGAAGCTACAACCCTCAGGTTCTTGCTCTTCTTGACACACTTATTTCTTAGGTTAAGGCAACTGGAAAGTTTAAAACAAACAACTAAAATCTCACATAACTGATCAAAGTGATTGCGTGTGGATCTATCACCATGATCCAATATTCATGGATGTAATTTCCATCCTTCACATCATATAAATGATTTAAATTGTCTAATGCTAAAAAATTATAACAAATGCGAAAAAGGGAAAGTAGAATGGTATATTGCTTGCTTTTCTCAGTACTTGGATCGAATACCCGAAAAGAAGCAATTTACAGGAGGAAGGGATTATTTTGGTTCATCTTTGAGAGAATACAGTCCATCACAGCAGGGAAGACATGTCTGCGGCTGTGGAAGCTTGTTCACATTTGGACAGATAAGGAAGTAAGAGTACCCTCAAATGTTTTCTCCTGGTCCTCATTTATTCCATTGAAGCTCCCAGCCCATTGTTTAGTGCCTCACACATTCAAGGTTGATTTTTCCTCTTAGGCAATCTTCTCTGAGCTGCTCTCACAGACACACAGAGGAATTCTCCAGTCTCCTAAATGAGGGTCTAATTCCTCAAATTGGAAGTAGAGATTAACCATCAAAAGTGGGAAAGAGCCAGGGGTAATGGTACATGCATTTAATCACAGCGCTTAGGAGGCAGAGGCAGGCAGATCTCTGTGAGTTCAAGGCCAGCCAGGTCTACATAGTGAGTTCCAGGCCAGCTGGGGCTACTGAGAGACCCTATCTCAAAAAGAGAAACTAGGGAAGAAAATGAAAAAGAAAGAAATATATGCTTTTATCAAGAACCCACATATTTTCTATAGTTGTATTCCAAATTGACTTTAATTTTTTTGGTAATAAAATAAAATAAAAGCAGAATGTTACATACTTCTGGTGATTGTAGAATAGAAACAAAATTCTGAGATTCCAGAGAATAAATGAAGCTTTTTCTACTGCATTAATTTCATTCTGCTGTTTCTAAAAATGACCTTAGTGTTGAGAGAGCAACATAAAAGAACCAACACAAAGTGTATAATCATAAGACAATAACAACAATAATAACAGCAATAAAACCAATGTAGTGGCATTGATTCTGTGGGCAGCTAAGGTAATAAGTTTAAAATATGTATGCTGGTGAAAATGATTCCCTTTTTCCAGATCACATAGTAAGACATATTCGATTACTGTGTCTTGAGGTAGGAAACTTCAGACCAACTTCCTTCCGTTTGTGATGTCTAGCATGGGAATGTTTAATAAATGCTGAGCCAACCTTTCAAAGCTCCCGTGCTCCCCCTGGATTATGTGTCATACTTCTGAAGGCTGCCATCTAATAATCTGGTCCTTCATTGTGCTTAGTCTGATTCAGTATTGATTAAGTTCTCAACTTTTCCACACTCACCACTCTTTTTCTTTTTTTTCTTTGTCAGTTGCAGATGATTGTCTCTACTTTTGCGACTTTCCCCAGGAAATGTATCTGTTTCAAATGCTGCCTGAGCTGATTTCTAAGCATTTGGAGGCACAGTAAAGGTATGCCATCATGAAAAAGGAATCATCTACAATACAATTTCTTGGTCTCTAACAAGAACCTGTGAAGTTATAGATTTTAGATGAAAAAAAACCCAATACATGAAATTTTCTGCAGAAAAATGATACCTAAAGCCTTGAAGAAAATTCAGTTGCTGTTAGAATCCATGGTCAGAAATTACATAAATCTCTCCACTTGACTTCTTGCTTTCTACACTGAACTAAGGTAAAAGAAA
>NW_008354502.1:1532677-1544539 GCF_000622305.1 Nannospalax galili
TTATTCTAGCTATGGGGTCATTGAAATGAAAAATGCTGAACTCTGATTTTAGAAGACTTAATTTCTCTAAGTAGTTGTGTGTTCTCAGGCAACTAATCCCCTCTTTTTATTTCTACTTCTCAAAACCGATTGAAGGAATTCAACCATGTTAGTGGATATCAGCACTCTCAGGGCCTGTATCTCCTTTAAAGGAAATATTTCCGTCTTTCTATTTTTTCTTTTGTCTTTTTGAGACAGGGTCTCCCTGTAGCCCCAGCTGTCCTGCAACTCACTATGTAGACCAGGCTGGCCTTGAACTCACAGAGATCTGCCTGCCTCTGCCTCCCAAGTGCTGGGATTAAAGGCATGCACCACCACGCCTGAGATTTGTTTGTTTGTGTGTGTGTGTGTGTGTGTGTGTGTGTGTTTGGTTGTTTATCTCTGTGTGAGTGTATGTGCACACATATGTGCAGATGTGTGCACCTGTGCACACAGAGGCCAGAAGAGGGTGTCAGGTGTCCTCCTGTATCATCCTTTCCCTGTTTCTTTGAGGCAGGGTCTCTCCCTGAACCCAGGCCTCACATTTTCTCAGCTAGCTGGAAGCCAGCAAATCTCCTAGCTCCATACCCTTTGGAACCGGAGTTACAGGTGTGCACAAAATTGTTATGTGGGTTCTGGGATCTGAACTCCAGTGGTCATGACTACACCACAAGTGCTTTTAACTCATCTTCCCAGCTCCAAGAAATATTTCTAATGTCCTTTGTCTTACCTAAAATGTAGTAAATGTACAGTTACAACAACTATAATAATCAAAGTATATCATGATGCCTTATCTTCTATAAGATATCAATTCAAAGGAAGAAATTTATTAAAATTATATGTTTCAATAGACGAATATTAAGTTATGAGTTCATGAAGGGATATATTATCTGAAATGGTCAGGTAATTGTACTAATTTACAATATATGTTTGGATTTATTACATACAAGGTGTCAGAAACCATTTTATAAAATTTTGTTAAAATAAGAGACAGATGAATGTGAATTAAAATAAAAAATGTGTTAAAGTCAATACAAACAGATCATATTAGTAAATGGCAGGGAAAGGGGATAAATGAGCTTAATTTAAAACATGCTAATGTGTCAAAACAAATAGTGATAGAAGGTGGATTCAGTGAGCAAGCATGGTGCAGTTGCAGTTGAAAATATTCCTGTATTTTAAATGAATTCAGTTTGTTTTTGGCAGTTTCATACATGTATATAGTGCACTGTGATTACCCTCTCCCTCTACTCTCTTCTATCTTCTTTCCCTCCCTATCTCGCCACTTCTCTCTATCAATCCCTTTCTCCAGTTCAAAACTTATGGGTTTATTTTGTGACCCACTTAGTTTTTCCAAGGCCATATGTGTGACTGGAGTATTGGGACTATTTATTGGAGTCTGGTGGGGTCACTACTGGGCACACAACTGGAAGCAAAGATCCTTCTTCTCTTTGAAGCTGTCAATAGCAAATAGTTTAACGGTGAGGGATAGGACCCCATGATCCCTCCTCCATCCATGCCTAACTGTTGATGGGCCCAGTCTTGTGCAGATCCAGGGCAGACATCAGTAGCTACTGTGAGATTATGATTGCAGTGACTGTAACTTGTCCAGAAGATAGCATTTCATAGCTCTGTTCCCAATCTTCTGGCTCTTAAATTGACTCCACCTCCTTCTGTAATGCTCTTAATCTTCTGTAATGTCCTTCTCTAATGATCTTAGAAGGCATGGTATAAATGTCTTGTTTAGGACTAAGTATTTATCTCTCAGAACCTTGTATGGTTTGAGTCTCTTCATTCACTACCATTCACTGGAAAGAGAGACTTCTCTAATTAAGGCTGAGAGCAGCATTTTCAAATGTACCATCAAATAATTCTCTATGAGGTAAGGAAAATGCTCTATCTTGAAATCATTCTATGCTCTCCAATCCCTAAAATAAATCAGAAACTATAGTTTATGACATGCACTGAACAATGAAACATAACACTAAACAGCAATAATCAGGACATAAGGAAGTTGTGTGGTAGACCTTTGAGAACATTAGACTGAGACCAAATACCAACTACTGTACTCAGACAAGTACACAATTTCAGTGAGTAATTTTTACACTTGTAATAGGATGACAATAGTTTTAATATTTTGAAATAACATTAATGAAATGCAGAGAGATGGTCTTTGATTTTCAACCTCTTCTCTTATGCACTTTTATATAAAAGCTGTAATAATGCAGGCAGATGGAGGTGTATGGTGTTGGACTGACACTGTGATTAGTGATGACTTTTTACTGGTGATATGATTTTCTGAAACATTAAACAACTCATTAAAATTTGAGTACAATATCATAGACTAACAAAATAAAACCTCAAAGCCAGGAATGGACTAAGAGCTGTTGCTCAAGGGTCCCATAGACCCTCAAACAATACTGACCACTGCCTCTACTCTTGGCTACCCACCAGAGCTTGACAGTAAGATTCTATTGCTGAAGACACTGAATATATGTAGAACAAACAAGGAAAAATCAAACTGGTATCAACTTCAGAGGCTCATCTCCAATATCTAGCTTTTATAGTGTTGTAAGGTGCTATGCATGCTACCAGAAAAAAAAAATAATCATCAACTTCACCTGACTGTGAATGCTGTGAACTACAACAGCTGGCCTGGTAAGATATGCCCACTGGTGCAATAGTGGCACAAATACTATAGGAGTAATCAGCTACTATCTAACTGGACTTAAAGTCTGCTTCATAGGATGGAGCCCATGTCTGACATTGGTATCAGGTTTAGGAATATGAGATTAGATAAGTCACAGGACATAGAGGAGAGTCTAATACCAGTTTTCTACTAAATAGGTATAGTTTTAAACTTATTCCTAATGACTTATTGTTATACCCATGGATTAATGCATGTCTCAACTCTTAGCAGAGAAGCTTTCTTATGCAGCAGGTGGTGTTTAACACAGAAACCCAAAACTAGATAATGTGCAGTGAACAAGAGGCTGCAGAGTGCTTATCCCTGGATAGGGTACATATATCAAACTTCTGCCTCCCAAGCTTCAGGGATTATTGTGGAAGAGGGGGTGGAAAGATTGTAAGAGCCCGAGGTGGTAGATCACCACTAGGAAATAGAATTTTCCAGACAGTTGGTCAGTAACTCAAATGAACTCACAGCAATGATGACAGCATGCAGAAGTCCCATGTAGGCTCAAACCAGACAAAAATCCTAGCACCGACATGGGGAAGTGGGTAAGAAACCCCAACTCAACCTAAGGAACTTTTGGCAACTGATGGATGCTTGGAAGGGGAAAGACAGTGTCTTACAAGGATGGGACTCTCAGTAGGTTAACCAGTCTCCAGTGGATGGACCCACATTGAAAGACATTTGGGGACATAAATTAGATTCTGTCGGGTTTATTATGACTATAACAGAGTACATTAAATTGATGGGGGAGGTGCAGATAGATGAGGGGATCTAAATAACATCAAATTGTATGAAAATTGCAAAAATGTAATTAAAATATTGAGTAGAAGAACATTGAAATCCCTTTAAATTATACTTTAGTTACAATCTAGAATATTTAATTATATTAAAACCACGCACACCAAATGAAACTTGTTTTTCGACTCCAATAATAAGTTGATTTTGCACTTATGTGACTCTCTAGAGTTATAGTTCTCAGTGAGTGATCTCTGGACCAGCATTGCCAGTATCAGAGGAAACTTGTTAAACACACATGTTATCTGCCCTTAGTCCTGCCTATTGAATCAGAAATTGGGCATTAGGAACAGCAATGTGTGTTTTGATCTAAGGTAAAGATTGAAATCTACTTTCTCCCAGGGATACTTGACAGTCACATAAGATGCAAAATAAACATTCTGGTCATCTGTTCCATGTTATTATAGTATGAAGGAAAGTTCATGGAAAATAAAAATACATCTTCAAACTGAGCCTTCTGCAATACTGATCAACTGATTAGAACTTAAATGATTGTGAAGAGTTTGGAATATTGCTGGTCCAGAGCATAATTAAAATTTATCTTGGGCTATCTTTAGCCACCTAAATAGCAGTTCCTTATCCTGTGACTAACAGATAATAACCTTTCAGAATGTATTAACAGGCCCTAGCTTCTACCAACCCAAGGGCTAAGAAGACTGTCAGACAGCATCTAAGGCCCATAGCAGAATTCTCCCTGCTTTGCTATAATCCGAATCTCTGATGTTCCCACCAATGTCTTTGACAAGTGTTTTGAAACTTCATGAAACTGTTACCACTTGGGGACACGGAATTTGGAATGACCTAAATCTGTGTTCTCAGGCCATGGTGACTCATATTTGGCTCCAGAATAACCCATCTCTTATTCTCTTTGAGATAAGAATTGTGATTTTGTGTCAACATAGGACACCTGGCATATCAGCTTCCCATTCACTAAATATCCATTGTATCCCTGGTATCTAAAACAACTGAAACTATATATCCACACATTTCTAAAATGCTCCCCATATTACAAGGGTCTGACACCTCTTATGCCCTCAAGAAGAATTTATCAAGACTCAAAGAAAATTTCAGTGAGCATGACTTATTAAAATGAAAGTAGATACACTCACATAGACTAGAGCTCAGTTCATGGAGAATCCATAGGGTCTACTGTTCCAGCTTTGTATCACTCTCTGCCTTCCAAATAATGGGTTTAAGGTATGCCATCCCCTGCCCCTGCAATGTTCATCTAGAACAGATTCGAATCAGAAGTTCTTTACTCCTTTTTAAAACTGCTCAAGGTCTGATCTCATGAATGCTTACCTACTGTCTAACTTCTACTTACCACTTGGAATGCGTGATTAATCCTACTGAGAAACACTGGGTTAGATAATGGCTGAAGTTTCAGTTTATGATCCTGTTATGTTCCTGGAGGCAGCAGGAATTTTAGCACCAATAAAATTTAGAGCTAAATTAACAACACAGTAGTTTAGTGAGATTGTAACAGGGCTTTGTCGAGGATAGATTTGTGTTCACATGTAGACATGAACACAGCTTATTTTTTTTAGATGCAATTTCAAAAGTATAATTGAGCCACCAGAAGTGGAAGCAGTAAAGTGAAGATGAAATAAATTGTGGCTGCAAATGCCCCAGGCTGTTGATTCTTTTACTTGAGATTTGTCCTAAAGGTCCTCAAGGATGGCTGGTTTCCATTATTGGTTAGTTTTAATGGAGCAGAACATGCATTTGCATGACTTTTTTTTTTTTTTAAGACAGAGTCTCTATGTAGCCTCAACTGGCCTGGAACTCACTATGTAGACCAGGCTAGCCTTGATCACACAGAGAGCTGCCTACCTCTGCCTCACAGGTCTGGGATTAAAGGTGTGTATCACCATGCCTGGTACATGATAGCTTTGAAGGCAGATGGATATTCAGACTTACTGCTTTCTCAGTGTACCTCAGACCTACTAATATAGGAACTTTTGGAGAGTTCTTTACTCAGATTCATGACAGATGCTCAAAGACCCAACCCAGATTTGATAGCAGCAGAGGGCTTTATCAGTAGAAATTTAAGCTAACAGCAACTAAAAATAGAGCTTAAGAAATATCTACACCCAGGGAATCAGAATGAACCTCTAGACTGTTTTCATTATAATCAGGATATAGTCTTCTGAGGTAAAATGTTAGTGAAAGCCCACATTCATATATCTGAAAAACAATGGGAATGAATGCCATTTTGAGTTAAAGTGATTGCTGGTAATTTGTTTTTGTACATTCTTTTTTCTTTTAGCTAATTTCCTCTTTTCTCTAAAACTGACAAAGGAAAAATAATTCAAGTGAAATATAGTCTTATGACATTTATGCTAATCAAATAACTTGCTGATAAGAACAGCACAGTTTTAAAATAAATTGCTGGTGTGACAAGGTTCTAATTTATCAGTTGACCTCTTTACAGAATTCAAGAGAGAACGCTAACTTCCTGCAAACGTAGGTTCAGAAATTCCATGATATTTTTCTAAAACTTTCATTTTATAAATATTCAAGAAATTTGTTTGTGATTACTGAAATCAGTACCCATCTTCCTTTCCTTTTGTGTCTTTATTCTTTTTAGCATTTGTCAGTCTTGGCAATTCCCATTTAAGGTGTAAGCCCTTCAATTAACCAAGAATCTTGTTTTGAAGATGCTGTCTAAAATCATCAGGGCTCTGTTCATTTTTTTATGAACTCAGTAAATATGGTCTGAGTAGTTAATGCGTCATCCCAAACAAGTGGTTGATGATACAAGATAAGACATGGAGACATAATAAATAAAGCAGTGCTCCAAGGGCCACTGAAATCCATGTGCAGAGCAGAGGTGAAGTGTAACGGGGTCATGTTGAT
The DNA here is from genome assembly GCF_000622305.1 of Nannospalax galili. NCBI lineage: Eukaryota > Metazoa > Chordata > Mammalia > Rodentia > Spalacidae > Nannospalax > Nannospalax galili. Next base: position 1,539,045 of record NW_008354502.1, read on the forward strand.
TCATTGTGACTAATAATAAGGGAAGTCTTCGGGGAAGAGCTGACTTTGATGTGTGGGTGATGAATAAATGTGCTTGACCCAAACAATGGAGGTATAAATATCTTCGAAATGAAAAGGACTATTTCATGGCTTTACACAGCATGTTATAGCTTTACATTTCATAACATTTCTAGATTGATGCATCCTGAGTTTTTTCACTTTGTAAAGGATATTTTGAAATTCTTAGTAATTGATAACAATTCACAATGCCTTATCAGTTACTGGACTAGTCTTCTCTATTTTAGTGTTTAGAATATCTTCATCTTCAAAAAAACTATTGTGTACAATTTTCCAAAAGTTCTCTTGCAATGATCTCACCTTTGAAAGTGAGGAAAAGAAAACAAGTGAGTCCGTTCAGGGAGATTGCTTACCAAACATGGTGGACTATCACCACACATTGGAAAAGAAATAAAATCATATGGAATATGTGTATGAAGATACACAGAAAGTCATTCTATTTCTTTTCTTTTCTTTTTTTTTGGCCTTTTTTGAGTCAGGGTCTCCCTGTAGCCCCAGCTGTCCTAGAACTCACTATGTAGACCAGGCTGGCCTTGAACTCACCGAGATCAACCTGCCTTTGTCTCCCAAGTGCTGGGATTAAAGGTGTGCACAACCACGCTTGGCTTTGATTTCTTTTTAGATTTTCAGAAATGTAAAATTCTTGATATTCAAGATGCCTGGAGCTTCTGTTTGGTTTTCCAACCATTACATCAAGAAATAAGATTTTCCCAGTATGTGTAGCGATCACGTGCATCACATCTTCAGTCAATTCTCAGGCTCATCTAGAAAGTACACTGCTACTTGTTACAGTTTCACAGTTTCAGATACACCAGGAAAAGAGACACATTTTCTATATACATTCTATCCTTTCCTATACGTGCAGTGCCCATGGAGATCAGGAGAGGCTGTCGGATCCCCTGGAACTAGAGTTATAGACAGTTGTTAGCTGCCATATGGGTGCTGATATATGAAACCAGTTTTTCTTCAAGAATAGTTAGTGTTTTTAACCACTGAGCCATCTCTCCAGCCCTGCAAGTCATTCAATTTCTATCCACCACATGATGTTATAACTGAGTAAGCCTTTGCATAATAAATTTAAATATATTTGTTTTTATGTAACCAATTTTTTCATGCTGTGCACATGTTGTTGTAACATGATTAGAAACTCTACAGACTTTGGATATCAAAAGGGGACTAGATGCTAGGATTATAACAAAATGTGATCTTTTTGTATGCTACTATTTCAACTGATTGCAGAAAAACATAATTGGGCAAGTCTAGGCAAAAACCAGTAAGTTGCTTTCTACTATCCTGTTTTTTTCCTCAGTTCTTCCTATAACTATACCTCAATGTTGGAGAAATTCCAGTTTAGAAAGAGGTAGATATCTAATACCGGGAGAAGGTTATTAGGAGAGCAGCCTGCTGTCCACTGAAGATCAGTGTCCTGACTTAATCCTTTCATCTATGATCTGCTGAGGATATAAGGATATAAGGATACTCTTGGGCTGTCTACAATGCATTTCAGAGATCTCTTTAAACACAGTAGTTCTCTGTCCTCAGTTAAGTCCTCTAAAACTCTGAAGACAGGACATACTTCAGACACAGGACTTGGAGCAATCAATCTAGAACTGACCCAGAAACTTCCTTCCTAAGCTCTCATGGTATCAGAGGACACTATGCAAGCTGCTAAGGGAGAAAATCAACTAATGGTCCAAACCCAGCTGTAAAGCCTAATAACCATAACACTTACTGGGACAGCAAACTATCTCTATTGGTGTTCTAGTGGTGCTTTTATTTTGTAGATAATCACAAGCTATCTAATTAGACTTAAAACCTGCTCAATGGGAGGGAATTTATGTGTGGTTCTATTAATGTTGCCAAATACACATAACTGGAGAGGTTATAGAGAAAAACCTACCTCTCTCACATCCTTAGACAAATGTGATTTCTTACTGTATGCTAAATATTTTATCCTTATATTTACAGACAAGTATACCTGTCACAACTTATCAAAGAAGTTCTTTTTGCAACAATTGGAGCCTTTTATAGAGTTCTACAACTGGTAAAACGCAGAGAATACATGCCTGTGAGATGTCCAGCCCTAAGTGACACATCTACAATGCAACCTCTATACCTAAGGCTCAGGGAACATAGCCGAATCATGGAAAAAAAAGAATATTAATGCAACTCTCAGCTCTTACCAGCAAAGATTCCTCATGCAATAGATGGTAATTAACACAGAAAGCCACACCCAGCCAAAATGTAGAGACTAAGAGACTGCAGAGTTCATGCCCCCGGATAGGACTCCTATATTAAACCTCACCCACTCAGGGCTTAGAGACCATTGCAGAGAGGGGGCCAGAAAGACAGTAAGAGCCAGGGGTGGCAGATGACCACAAAGACACAGTTTTTTAGGTTTCTGGGAACTTGCTTGTATGAATTTACAAAAATTATGGCAACATTCACAAGACCCATGCAAACTCAATTAGACAGAAACCGAGCATGAAAGTGAGAAAGTAAGTATGAAGCCCCAAATTTAGCCGAGGAACTATTGACAACTGATCAGTGCTCAGTGAGGGAGAGTTGGTCTTCAAGGGAGTGATAGGCTCACCAGGTGCCAGTGGATGAACTCACACCTAAAGACATCTAAAAATACAAACTTTGTTTGATACGCCTTAACATATATGACCAATTGCATGAAATCTGGTGGGGAGTTATGGGTGCAGATAGGGGAGGAGGTCTAAATATGATCAAGATCGATCATATGAAATACACAAAAGTTCAATAAAAAAGAGAGCTAGAACAAGTATTGACCACCATGCCTGACTCAGCACAGTACTGTTTGAACCCTCTTCAACTTGAGTAGAAATCTGTTATTATTATTATTGCAATTTTCAAACACTGCTGAAGGTAAGGAAGATTTACACATACGTAGTTCAAACTGCTGTTTGCTGGTCACCTAAATCCCACAGTTTCCAAGAACTATTATTCTTTATAGATCATCATTTCTCGCTAGGAGTCACCATTTTACTCAGTGAGAGGGCAAACTTCTTAAAAACAAACAAACAAAAAACTACCTTGTGGGGCTGGAGAGATGACTCAGTGGTTAAGAGCACTGGCTGCTCTTGCAGAGGACCTGGGTTTGGTTCCCAGCACCCATATGGTGGCTAACCATCTGTAACTTCAGTTCCAGAGGATCCAACACCCTCTTCTGACCTCCTTGGGCATTGCATGATACTGGTGAACTTACATCCATGAAGACAAAACACTCATATGCATAAAATGAGATAATAAAGTATTTTAAAAAGAGAAAAACACCTTGTGTGTAAGTGGGGTCTTCCCACTGCAGGACTACACACCTTGGTATGCTAGAGCAGAATCTCTCCAGCTCTGGTATCTCATATGCTATGCTAATCTCTGCCTCCAAAAACTATCTCTATATTTTATTCTCTGCAAGTCTTTGTTTGTCCCTTTTGTCTCTAACAAAGACACTGTCATGTATTTAGGGCTACCTGAATCCACATATAATCATTTCAGCCCTCACTCTGATCATGACTGTGAAGATTCTAAATAAGGTTGCATTCTGAGGTTCTGGGTGGACACGGTAATTTGAAAGACACTATTAAACCCACCACAGTTTTTTACAGAAGAGAATTACAATGCATAGAAGAAAGACTCTAAATATCATATACTTCAGAGTCAAAAAGTATATAGTTGTGTACAATGTAAATAAAATATCTTTCCTTCCAAATGTCTACGGGTTCAATAAGGATGCAGAATTAACCTCAAGTTTTGCCAACAACAGCAATAAATATACAGAAAGGGAGTAAATAGGTCATAATGGGGTCGTTGTTCATATATTTGTAAGAACATATTCTCCTTTGATTGGTATTTGTGATTTATTTTGTTTTCATTCACATTTGTATGCTCCTCTAGAGAAAAGGTCCTACCTCATTCATCTTTGTCTACCACAAAATTTTGCATGCTTCCTGTACTAAAAAATCTGAGTTTGAAATTTATATTAGTAAGTTCAGAATACACTGAACACATATCACACAACCTCAGATACATGTTGAAAAGAAAAGGAAGACATCTGAAGGATTTCAGCTACATGTTAGAGAGGTTCTACCTCAAATAAGCTTAATGAAAATGATTATGAATATTATTTTACAATTCTCATTACTCAAAGAAGGCAGATAAAACATTTAAGATTTCTGTGATTTCATCAAAGGTTTATGCTTTATTCTTTCTCTTATCTACAGGACATCTGCATCTTGAGGCTGATTTCCCCTGTGATTGGCAGATAACTTTCAAGAGCAACTGATAAAGACATAGGAGAAATTGCTTTCACTCTTTTCTTGTAGGTATGGGAACTTTGGTGCACTTGTGTGATTACAGAGGAAAAATAATAACATGAAAAACCAGAATAACATATCCCCACCAAACACCAATAGTCCTCTAGAGGAGTACAATGAGAACCCTCTAGAGAATGCAGGAAATGGAACTCAAAGAGAACAATTATACATGATAAAAGAATTCAGTGAACTTAAAGAACACACACACAAAAAAATCAAAGAACTGAAAGAAGATAGGGATAAACTTCTGAAGTTAAACCATAAATTTTCTTAACCTAGAGCACTTGCTTCATCAACTAAAACAAGATTTATAAAGGCAAGATTTCATTTAATTTCATCATTCTGTCCCCAACCTCACAGCCATAGCATATGTATACTAGCATTATGTAAATATTTTGGATTAATAAACAAGCTATATATAAGAGCAGTCAAAGAGGTTTGTTTGGGTTTTTTTGAGTTCATGCTGACATCAAATGCCTGATTCTCCTGTGTCCACCTACCTATAGCTGAATGAATTCAGAAAAGAGAAATATTGATGAATACTCAGGCTGAAATGAAGAAGGAAGTGAAACACTCAGTAAGCCAATTAGAAACAACAGGAGAAAGCCTCACAAATAGGATGAACAAAATAGAAAGCAGAGTATCAAGACTGGAAGATAAAGCAGACAAACTAGACCACTCAAGCAAAGATTATGAAAAATATAAGAAATCACAAGAACGGAATATGCAGGAATTGTGTGACACCATAAAAAACTCAAACTGACAAATCATAGGCATACAGGAAGGAAATGAATCCCAAGATCATGACATGGACCAGATCTTCAATATAATCATGAAAGAAAATTTCCCAAAATTAAAGAAAGACATGCCCATACAAATACAAGAAGCATATAGAACACCAAACAGACAGGACCAGAAAAGAAACTATCCATGGCACATCAGAGTAAAAACACTACATGTACAAAACAGACAATAATGAAAGCTGCAAAAGAGAAACAACAAGTCACATATAAAGGAAAACACATTAGGATCACAGCAGACTTTTCAGTGAAAATATGAAAGCCAGAAGAGCCTGGACCAAAGTATTCCCAGGTTTAAATG
>NW_008354502.1:1544733-1548922 GCF_000622305.1 Nannospalax galili
AGAAATTTAATGAAAGTATAACTGTGGAAAAGTACAGCTATATCAAGAATGTAAACAGAAATAAAAATGACAGGATTCAATGCTCATCTTTCATTAATAACTTTAAATATAGATGGACTGAACTCCCCAGTCAAAAGACTAGGTGAATGGATTAAGAAACAAAACCCATCTTTTTGTTGTCTGCAAGAAATCCATCTCACTTTCAAGGACAAACGCTATCTTGACATGAAAGGATGGAAAAAAATATACCAAACAAAATGGTACTAAGAAAAAAGCAGACATTGAAATTCTAATATCTGACAAAATAGACTTTACACTAAAACCAATCAGAGGAGATAAAGAGGGCTACTTCATTCTGATAAAAGAAATGAACAATAAATCAAGAAGATATTACAATCACGAACATATATTCACCAAACTCTGGTGCACCCAACTTCATAAAAAAAAGAATACTACGGGACTTTAAGACCTAGATTAATCCCAACTCACTAATAATAGGGGACTTCAATACACCACTGTCTCCATTAGATAGGTCAATAGGGCAGAGAGTTAACAGAGAGACACCTCAATTAAACAATATCATATATCAAATGGACCTAACATATCTATCAAGTATTCCACCCAAACACCAAAGAACATACTTTCTATTCAGCACCCCATGGAACCTTCTCCAAAATCGACCATGTACTGGGGCACAAAACAAACCTCAGCATATACAAAAAGATTGAAATAATTCCATGCATTCTTTCAGACCACAATGCAATAAAGCTTAAAATCAACACTGGAAGAGGCCCTAGTCACCACCGCATGAACATATAGAGATTAAACAACAAACTCCTGAATGATGAATGGGTCAAAAGAGAAATTAAGAAAGAAATAAAAGTATTCCTAGAACTAAATGAAAAGAACAATACAACACAACAAAACCTCTGGGACACAATGAAAGCTGTCCTTAGAGGGAAGTTTATTGCTCTAAATGCCTACATCACAAGATCGGAAAGAACACAAATAAGTGACAACATTGCAACTCAAGACACTTGAAAAGCAACAACAAATGAAACCCAAACCCAGCAGACAAGAAGAAATAACAAAAATCAGGGCAGAAATTAATGGAATCGGAACAAACTAAACAATACAAAGAGTCAATGAATCCAAGAGCTGGTTCTTTGAAAACACAAACAAGATTGACAGACCACTAGCCCAGTTAAGCAAAAGAAAGAGCACCTCCAAATCAACAAAATCAGAGATGAAAGGGGAAACTTAAAGACGTGAGAACCACCAAAATTAAACCAAGAAAAGATTAACAGCTTGAACCAACACATAACACAAAAATAAATTGAAACAGTAGTACAAAACCACCTGACTAACAAAAGCCCAAGACCAGATGGAGTTACAGCACAATTCTATCAGACATTTAAAGACGGTCTACATCCAATACTACTTAATTTATTCAAAAAGAAAGAAATGGAGGGAGAACTTCCAAATTCCTTCTGTGAAGCCAACATCACTCTAATACCAAAGCCAGGTAAAGATACAAGCAAAAAAGGAAACTATAGACCCATATCCTTAATGAACATAGATGCAAAAATTCTCAACAAGATACTTGCAAACTGCATACAGACACACATCAAAAAGATCATCCACCATGATCAAGTTGGCTTTATCCCCAAGATGCCAGCATGGTTCAACATACATAAGTCAATAACTGTCATAAATCATATAAATAGGCTCAAAGACAAGAACCACATGGTAATCTCAATAGATGCAGAGAAGGCCTTTGACAAAATTCAACATGCATTTATGTTCAAAGTCCTAGAGGGAATTGGACTGGAGGGAACATACCTCAACATAATTAAAGCCATATATAACAAACCCACAGCCAACATCATTCTAAATTGGGAAAACTGGAAGCATTCCAATTGAAATCAGAACCAGACAAGGCTGTCCACTATCTCCACTTCTCTTTAACATAGTGCTTGAAATTCTTGCAAGGGTTATAAGACAAGAGCAGGAAATTAAAGGGGTAATAATTGGAAAAGGAGTGATCAAATTATCCCTTTTTGCAGATGATATGATATTATATCTAAGAGACACCAAAAATTCCACCAGAAAACTCTTAGAAATTATTAACACATTCAGTAAAGTGGCAGGTTACAAAATTAACCTGCAAAAGTCTGTAGCCTTTCTATATAACAATAACAAGCAATCAGAGAAAGAGCACATGGAAACACTCTCCTTTGCAATAGCTGCAAAAAGAATAAAATATCTCAGAATAAACCTGACCAAAGACATTAAAGACCTCTACAATGAACATTTTAAATCTTTAAAGAAAGAGATTGAGGAAGACATCAGAAGATGGAAGGACCTCCCATGCTCATGGATTGGAAGAATTAATATTGTGAAAATGACCATCGTACCCAAAGCAATTTATAGATTAAATGAAATGCCAATCAAAATTCCCATGACATTTTTCACAGAACTGGAAAAAACCATCCTAAGATTCATATGGAAGCACAAAAGACCTCGGATAGCCAAAGCAACCCCGAGCACTAAGAGCAATGCTGGGAGGATTACTATACCAGATTTTAAGCTGTATTACAGAGTTATAGTCATAAAAACAACATGGTACAGGCACAAAAATAGACCCATAGATCAATGGAACAAAATTGAAGACACAAATAGGAGCACATGCAATTTCAGCCACCTGATATTTGACAAAGGGGCCAAGAATATTCACTCGAGGAAGGACAGCATATTCAGCAAATGGTTCTGGCAAAACTGTATCTCCACCTGTAGAAGAATGAAACTAAACAACTATCTTTCACCTTGGACAAAAGTCAATTCAAAATGGATCAACGACCTCAATGTGAAGCCTCATTAAACCAAAAAGCTTCTGTACATCAAAGGAGGCAACCAGGGAAGTGAACAGAAAACCTACAGAATGGGAGAAAATCTTCACCTTTGACATATCTGACAGAGGTTTAATATCCAGAATATAAAACAAACTCAAAAAACAGAGAATCAAGACAAGAAGTGACCCAATTAAAAGATGGGCTAAGGAGCTGAACAGAGAGTTCTCATAAGAAGTAAAGATGGCTATGAATCATCTTAAAAGATGTTCAACATCACTAATAATTAGGGAATTGCAAATTAAAACTACTTTAAGATTTCATTTTACCCCAGTCAGACTGGCTACGATCAAGAGAACAAATGATACCAAATGTTGGAGAGGATGTGGGGAAAGGGGAACACTCATCCACTGCTTGTGGGGTTGCAAACTGGTTTAACCCTTATGGAAAGCAGTATGGAGAACTTTTAAAAAAATACAAATGAAACTACCATTTGACCCAGTTATACCACGCCTTGGCATATACCCAAAGAATTCATCCTATTGCAGAGACACTTGTACATCTATGTTTGTTGCTTCTCTTTTCACAATAGCTAAGAGATGGAAGCAACCTAAGTGTCCCTCAGTTGACGGGTGGCTAATAAAAATGTGGTTCATTTATACGATGGAGTTTTACTCAGCAGTAAAGAAAGATGAAACCATGAAATTTACAGGTAAATGGATGGAGCTAGAAACTGTTATACTAAGTGAAATAACACAGACTCAGAAAAAAAATTGACATATGTTCTCCCTCATGTGTGGATTCTAGAACCAAACCCTGATAAGTGAGTATGTATCCAGACATAACTACAGGAACCTGGATAATGGAAAGGAAACAGGGTGGTAAAGGAATAGAAATAACCTGACAGAGAAGAACAGTAGGAAACAGGCCTTAATAAGGGAGATATGGATAAAAATTGGGTTAGTTTAAGGGAGCGGGGGAGGGAAGGGTATACAAGGAACCTAGGGGATAAAGGGAAAGAAGGAGCTCAAGAGAGGTAGGAACATAGGAGAAGGGTATTATTAAGGGAGAAAGGGGGGAAATAGGGGCACCTTAATTGGGGAAACCATGATGGAGGGGTGAGACAACGTGAGAGATAAATAATGCCTGGCTATTTTAAAAATCAGAAGGAACCATATTACTCCAACAAACTACTGACAAATTATACACAGTAGATCAAGAAGTATATGTCTAGGTAAGGTTTATCTGAGAACATTTGGTATTTGCCCAAGATTTATCTCCATGACACTCAGTAATTAAAAGTACCAGACTGGTAGAACTAACCTTCTTGGATGTTTAAC
>NW_008354502.1:1549734-1555998 GCF_000622305.1 Nannospalax galili
TATTGATTTACCTGGGCCAACTGTATGGCTTTAAACACCCAAAAGGAAAGTATAACCAAAGATTAAAGGGGCCAATATAATTTTTAGAGTCCATATGTATAGCTAAAGGCTACATAACAAGCAACAATGCCAGATAGGAGATACCCTCTTTTGAGTTGTTGGCCAGGGTGGCCCAAGGGACTGCCAGATAGTAACCCAGCAAAGAACTGGGAAAATGAACAGAAGACCCCAATCTTATCTAAAGGAATATTGACAACTTATTGCTGCTGGAGGAACAGCTGACCCTCCTAAAACAAAGACCTCTAGATAGGCTGACTAGATTCACTAGAAGGGCAAGTAGTGGGGAATGGCTGGGGGTGCTGACAACACAGAAGACAGTAGCAGGGATATCAGAGTATAAGGGCTCTAGTCAGGGAAGGGAGGCTATAGGAAGGTGCCGTCTGGTAAGTGGGTGTATAGTTGAATAAGATGGTTTGGGATGTTCTGTGTGACATACATACACACACACAAAAATCAACAAATTTAAAAAATGTACTGTATTTGAGGAGGAAGCATGGAAATTTATGTCATGTTAATTAGTTGAGGTGATAAACATTACTATTGAAATCTACCTGATGACTTTGTAGACATACACAGGTGTCAAGTATCCAAGTGCAACCTATTATGACTAGTAATAATCAGATACATACAGATTAGAGATGCATGCGCCAACATTTCAGTGTTAGTAGCAAAATGAGTCTTTCTGCAAGGAACAATATATTCTAAAATGAAATGGAGATCTTTTTTAAAGGTTAAAAACTCATTCAACTTTATGTCTTACAGGGCTTATGTTGAGTTCAGTATTGTATAACTGTGTTAATTCAACTGTGAACCTAGAAACTTGCAGCCACTTGTGAAACAGATGTACTCTTGCTCTGGAGTGTGTTACTGAATATGTTAAAGCTGTAGTAAAATGCTTCTTCTAATCATGTAGTTATTAAAAATTAAGATAATTACTTCATGTTAAATAGTAGATGTGATAAACTTTACCAGCTAAATCTACCTGATGATTTTATATCCATATTCAGGTACTAAGGATCCAAGTGTAACCGACTGTAATAATCAGATACATAGAGATTAAAGACACATGTGCAAACATGTAAATGTTAATAGCATTCAAAATGTAGGAAACAGCATATCTTAAAATGAAATGGAGATCTTCTTTAAAGGGTAAGAACTCATTCAATTTTATGTCTTACAGGGTTTATACTGAGTTCAATATTGTATGACTGTATTAATTCAACTGTGAACCTAAAAATTTACAGCCACCTTTGAAAGAGATGTATCCTTGCTCTGGAATGTGTTACTGAATATGTTAAAGCTGTAATGAAATGCTTCTTCTAATCATGTGGTTATTAAATTAAAAAACTTAAAAAATGTGAATAGGATCAAAATGTATTGTGTATATGAATGAAATTCTCAATGAATTGATAAAATTTTATATTTAATAAAGAAGGTACTATTTCACAAGAGTTGACCCGATATTTTTCTGAACTAGAATAGTACAACAAATTTCTTCTAAGTAACAGTGATGTAAGTAACCATTCAACCCATGATAATTAATTTCATGAGAAAAGCATTCTTATTCTCCAATGTACCATTACGCACCATTATGTCTTGTACCAAACGAAACTAAACAAAACCAAACCAAAAACATGTTTTCAGGTAGCTTATATAAGGAGCAATGAGCTTTTTGTTTCCATAGCAACATCTGTTCACCTACATGCATGTATCATCTCATGAGTACTACTTGCTTCTCTTTAATGAAGACAGTGTTGTAAGAAGTATTATTGAACTAACTGAATACTTGAATTTTTCATGTTGTTGAAGAGACGATGTGACATAGACTAATAGAAACTAACTGAGTTAGAGGATGTGCTTTCAAACTGCGATTTCAGTGTTTGCTACTTATGTGGTTTTTAGGAAAGTCATTTACTTTTCTAAAACTTTATTGATTTAGGAAGTATGAATTGTTGAGGGTAGATATTTCACATAAATAATATACAGGAAAAGCAAAAGTTTTGAACCTTGGAATTTTGGAAGCAGGCAATCAGTCCTAGCATAGCTAATATCAATATAATTAATATAAAGAATTAAAAAAAACCATTGATTTATCTAAAAGTTAGAAGTGGCAACTCACTAATGTATTGCATATTTTATTTTATTTTTTAATTTTGTTCTTTATTAAAAATATCAAATTTATTTCAATATGTAGTTTCATTTTTCATTAAATTCATTGGACAGTTACTCTAATTAAAATTCATTACCAGAGGTGCAGAAAACATTAATAAACATTAAATATTGCAGTAGATAGTTATTGGACCATGCATTTAGAAAAGCCATGTTTACTTAACATGCAAAAGGTCATTGTACAAACTAAAAGAGTTTTAGCTTTGAAATTCTAATTGTCATTTTTTTTCCATTTCTTTTTTAACCTCTGAATGCATTTATTTAGGCTTTTAAAAAATAATTTATTGAGAATATCATACAGGCATATAAGCATATTGGGTGTTTTGATGAAATTCATGCCCACTCCCTCCCCTCCAACTCCTCCCATATCTCCCCATTGCACTTTTTCTGATAACTTCATATATTCTTTCTTCTTCTTTGATTTATTTTTTATGGGGCTTTTGGCTACTCTAACATTCCCCCCTCTGAAGAGGTAACCCTAAAATCTTTTAAGGATTAGATAAGAGATCCCAAATACTTTCGACATTTTTGGCCTTTGGAACAGAGTAGGTTGCTAAGAGGCCCAAGGACATTCTGACTTTAGTCAAGAAACTGGCTACTTTTCTTTGGGGTCTTTTCACCCTATCAGCCTAGCCAATTCCTACCTCCTATTCTTATCACACCATCCTCTGAAGAGGTTACCCAACTTGCGGATAGGGAATCAGGACACAGACCTCTCTGGCTTCTTCAATGCTGAACAGGGAAGCAGGGTGAGGCAACTGGGGTACCCCTTCAGTGGGTCTATCTAAAAGACTCCCAAAATGCATAACTCTTATCTCTAGGAGGAAAAGAAAGTCCTTGAATCTTGAATAGGAGATGTGAAGAAGGAAAGGCAAGAGTACTTAGCATTACAAGTTCTAGACAGGGAACTAGAAAAAAGTCAGAACAGGGTGATTTTCAAATGTTCATATGAGAGTCCATTGGAATTTCTTGACAAGGGCTTCCAAGAGCATTCCTCTGTTGGGTTCCTCCTCATTTTTCTTTTGTCTGCCAAGGCTGGACTGGAGAGTGATGGATTCAGGATTTGCTTTCAGGCATTTTGATAGCTATTGGAGTGGTTAGAATCAGTGTCAGTTCCCTCTCAAAGGCTTCTAGATAGGAGGAGAAAACAAATTTATCTATCATTTTAGGACAATAGCTGTTTGTCTCACTTAGCTACAGGTGGGTGCTACAGTATCAGAGACCAAGATTTGAAGTCTTGCATCTGAGAAGCACTTTCTGGTTAGGAACAAATAATAAATGAGGAATAATTGTCTAAATAACTTTTGATTGGGACTTAAGCCTAATGTCTGAGAAGTGTAATCCCTTGAACTCTTAAAGAAATATACTGATCATTTTACTCTTTGGTTATACTTTCCTTTTGCGTGTTTAAGATCATACAGTTGGCCCAAATAAATCAATTTGTATTTACACCTAAGGTCATTTGAAGATCTGTTCCTCAGTGGTCACACAGGCTTGGGAGGAGCCCCTGGCTCCTTTCTTTTACCAGTTCCATCTACGTGAAAATAAGTCAAAGGTCCTGCTCAACCATGTCTGGCTTCACTTGGAAACATGGAGGAAATGTTTCCTCTGAGTTGACTCTCAACTTTGTAGACTGGACACTGGTTCAAGTCCGTTGGCTGGGGTCTCTATGGCCTCCCTGAACAAGAGGACAGGTGACTCATCGCAGTTACAGGACATTTTGAGAGATGTTCCATAGTCCCCTGGAACTTAGTCGACCTTGGAGGGCAAGGGGCAAAAACTGTCCTTTAAGTCCCTCTGACCACATTAGTATAGGCCTCAAACTATGGCTGTTAAACATCCAATAAAGATAGTTCCACCAGCCTGGTACTTTTAATTACCATGTGCTATGTAGATAAAGCTTGGGTTAAAAAAATCAAATGTTCTCAGATAAACCTTGGCTAGATATATATTTTATTCCTTAAACTACTTGACTAAACTATGACCTTAGAAAATTTAAGATTATGTGTATATTATTTTGTCTCATCCTTTATATATCATAACAAACCTACACAGACCTTCATCACTTGCTAAGCTTTCTCATTTTTTTTCTATTTTGGAAAATATCTCCATACTCATATCCTTTTAACATCTTTTACATTGTCATTTTCTTTTTTGAAAAATAATTATGAGACATAATAACATTAACAAATAAATTTTCCATCTGTTGTGAGAGACCGTGTGTGATTAGGGCCAAATTACATACAGTTGGCTGGGAAGAGTGGCTGGATACTTCCAGTGACCCTGATTGTCCCTCCTTTAGCGAAGGAGCACAACTGACAAGAAGCCCAATTGTGGCGATATTTACTAATCAGGCACTGCTGAAGTCGTTACGATGGAGTTGTTTTATGCATAAGAGACTGCTGTACAGTATCATCTTGTTAAAAGGACATGGAATTTAAAAGGATTTGGTGCTAGGATCCAAAAATGAGGGAGATCACATGTCTTTTATTTTTCTGAGTCTGTTTTACTTCACTTAGTATAACAGTTTCTAAATCCATCCATTTACCTGCAAATTTCATTATTTCATCTTTCTTTACTGCTGAATAGAACTCCATTGTGCAAATATACCACATTTTTGTTAACCACTTGTCAGTTGAGGGACACTTAGGTTGCTTCCATCTCTTAGCTGCTGTGAAAACATCCGCAACAAACATGGTTGTACAAGCGTGTCTACAATAGGATGATTCCTTTGGCCTTTGGGTAAGGAGTGATATAACCAGGTCATATGGTAGGTTCATTTTTCCTTTTTAAAGAGTTGTCCACACTGTTTTCCATAGGGGTTGCATGAGTTTTCAAACCCACCAGCAGTGAATGAGCTTTCCCCTTTCTCTAAATCCTTGCTTGCATTTGGTATAGTTTGTTCTCTTGATCCTAGTGAGCCTAGTTGGGGTGAGGTGATACCTTAGGGTGGTTTTAATTTGCATTTCCCTAATTACTAATGATGTTGAACACTTTTTGAGATGTTTGTTAGCCATCTTTATTTCTGCCTCTGAGAGCTCTCTGTTTGGGTCTTTGCCCATCTTTTAATTGGGTCATTTGTTTTCACACTTGTTTGTTTTTTGAGTTCTTTATATATTCTGGATGTTAAACCCCTGTCAGATGTGTCACTGGTGAAGATTTTTTTCCTACTGTATGGGTTTTCTCTTCCCTTTATTGTTTCTTTTGCTGTACAGAAGTTTTTTTAGTTTATTGAGGCCCAACTTGTTGATTGCTGACCTTAATTCCTGAGCAACTTCTGTCCAATTTATAAAATCCTTTCCTACACCTATATTTTGTAAGTTACTGCCAATATTTTCTTCTAATAGTTTCAGGGTTTCCAGTTCCACATTGAGGTCTTTGACTCATTTGGAGTTGAATTTTGTGCCAGCTGAAATATAAGGCTCTAGTTTCATTTTTTTTACAGGTGGTGATCCATCAGTTTTGTCAGCATCATTTGTTGAAGATTCTGTCTTTCCTCCATTGTGTGTTCTTGGCACTTTTGTCAAATATCAGGTTCCTGAAATTGTGTGTACTTGGGTTTGGGTCTTCAATGACATTCCCTTGATCTGTGTGTCTATTTTGTGTGAGTACCATGCTGTTTTTATGACTATAGCTCTGTAGTATACTTTGAGATCTGGTATCATAATCTGTCCAGTGTTGCTCTTTGTGCTCAGGATTGCTTTGGCTATCTGGGGTCTTTTGTGACTCCATACAAATTTAAGGATTTTTTTTTCTAATTCTGTGAAGTATGTCATGGGGATTTTGATTGGGATTGTATTGAATCTATATATTCCTTTTGGTAGGATGGTCATTTTCACAATATTAATTCTTCCAATCCATGAGAATGGGAGGTCCTTCCACCTCTTTGTGTCTTCTTCAATCTCTTTCTTTGGTCAGATTTATTCCAAGATAATTTTTTTTTGCAGTTATTGTGAATGGGAGCATTTCCCTATACTCTTTCTCCAAATGCTTGTTATTGGTATAATTTTTTTTTGCAGTTATTGTGAATGGGAG
>NW_008354502.1:1556133-1559499 GCF_000622305.1 Nannospalax galili
GCTTAGGTATAGTATCACATCATCTGCAAAAAGTGATAGTTTGCTTCTTTTCCAATTAGTACTCCTTTACTTTCCTTCTCCTGTCTCATTGCTCTACCAAGAGTTTCAAGCAGTATGTTGAAAAGGAGTGGAGATAGCAGACATCCTTGTCTGGTTCCTGATTTTAATGGAATGCTTCTAGTTTTTTTCCATTTAGAATGATGTTGACTGTGGGCTTGTTGTATATGGCTTTAATTATGTTGAGGTATGTTCCCTCCAGTCCAATTCCCTCTAGGACTTTGAACATAAATCCACACTGAGTTTTGTCAAAAGCCTTTTCTGCATCTATTGAGATGATGATGTGGTTTTTATCTTTGAGTCTATTTATGTGATTAATGACGTTTATTGACTTGTGTATATTGAACCATCCCTGAATCTCTGGAATAAAGCCTACTTGATCATGGTTAATGATCTTTTTGATGTATGTCTGTATGCAGTTTGCAAGTATTTTGTTGATAATTTTTGCATCTATGTTCATTAAGGTTATGGGTCTATAGTTTTCTATTTTGGTTGTGTCTTTACCTGGTTTGGGTATTCGAGTGATGCTGGCTTCATAGAAGGAATTTGGGAGTTCTCTCTCTTTCTATCATTTCGAATAATTTAACTAATATTGGTTGGAGGTCTTCTTTAAATGTCTGTAGAATTCTGCTGTAAATCCAATCTGGCCTTGGGTTTTTCAGTTGGGAGGCTTTGTACTACTGTTTCGATTTCCACATATGTTATGGGTCTGTTTAAACTGCTGATCTGTTCTGGGTTTAACTTTGGTGGTTCCCATGATTTTAATATCCATCCATTTTTTCAGATTTTCAAATTTAGTAGTGTATAGGTTTTTTAAATATTCACTTATAATGTTCTGAATCTTTTGGGTGTCTGTTGTGATGTTTCCCCTTCATCTCTGATTTTGTTGACTTGGATTTGCTCTTTCTTTCTTTTGGTTAACTGGGTTAGGGGCCTGTCTGTCTTGTGTAGCTTTTCAAAGAACCAGCTCTTAGATTCATTGATTCTTTGTATAGTTTACTTTGTTTCTATTTCATTAATTTCTGCTCTCATTTTTGTTATTTCTTCTCTTCTGCTTGGTTTTGGTTTCATTTGTTCTTGCCTTCTCAGTATCTTGAGTTGCAGTGCTAGGTCATGCATTTAGACTTTCTAATTAAAAAAATTTTTTTTAATTTTTATTTTATGTGTATGCATGTGTTGCCTGTATGTAGGTAAGTGCACCTGTGTCGTGCAATGCCCGTGGAGGACAGAAGAGGCTGTTGGATACCCTGGAACTGGAATTACAGACAGTTGTCAGCTGCCCTGTGGGTGCTGGGATTTGAACCTGGGTCTTCTGCAAGAACAACCAGTGTTTTTGAGCCATCTCTCCAGCCCCTCTAAAATTTTACTATAGGCACTTAGGGGTATAAACTTCCCTCTTAGGACTGCTTTTAAAGTGTCCCAGAGGTTGTGTTGTGTTGTATTGTCCTTTTTGTTGAATTCCAGGAATTCTTTTATTTCTTTCTTAATTTCTCCTTTGACGCACTCATTATTTAGGAGAGTGTTGTTTAATTGCCATGAGTTTGTGTAGTGAGTAGGGCTTTGTTCAGTGTTGATTTTGAACTTTACTGCATTGTGGTCTGATAGAATGCATGGAATTATTTCAAATGTTTTGTATTTTTTGAGTTTTGTTTTGTGGTCCATGATTTGGTCAATTTTTGAAAAAGTTCCATGGAGTCCTGAGTAGAAAGTGTATTCTTTGATGCTTGGGTAGAATAGTTAAAAGATGTCTATTAGGTACATTTGGAGCATAGTATCATTTAGTTTAAATGTCTCCCTCTTTATTCCTGTCTAGCTGACCTGTCTAATGGAGACAGTGGGGTATTGAAATCCCCTACTATTGCTGAGTTGGGGTGAATCTGTGTCTTAAAGTCCTGTAGTGTTGTTTTTATGAATTTGGGAGCACCAGAGTTTGGTGCATATATGTTAAGGAGTGCAATATCTTCTTAGTTAACTGCTCCTTTGATCAGAATCAAGTGTTCCTCCTTATCTCTTCTGATTAGTTTTACTTTGAAGTCTGTTTGGTCAGATATTACACTTGCAACCTCTGCTTGTTTCTTAGTGACATTTGCTTGGAATATTCTTTTCCATCCTTTTACCTTAAGGCAGTGCCTGTCCTTGAAGGTGAGATGGGTTTCTTGCAGCCAGCAAAAGGATGGATTTTGTTTCCCAATCTACTCACTTAGCCTGTGTGTTTTGACTGGGGAGTTCAGTCCGTTGATATTTAAGGTTATTTTTGAAAGATGTGTATTAGTTGCTGTCGTTTTGATTGCTCTTTGTGTTCTCTGTCTAATTTTGTCTTTCCTCAATTATATCTTTATTTATTTATTTATTTTTGCCCCTGGGGTATAGTTGTTCCTTTCTCCCCTCTTTGTATTGCTTCATGTATTCTTTGAAGGGCTGGTTTTGTGGACCTGTGCTCTTTCAGGCTATTTGTGTCATGAAGATTTTTCTTTCCCCCTCAACTATAATAGACATTTTTTTGCTGGGTAAAGTATCCTGGGCTGGCACCGACTGTTATGTAGAACTGGAAATACCTTGGTCCAGGCTCTTCTGGCTTTCATAGTTTGCATTGATAAGTCATCTATAATTCTGATAGGCTTTCCTTTACATGTGACTTGTTTTTCTTTGGCTGCTTTCAGTATTCTCTCTTTGTTCTGTACATTTAATGTTTTTACTATGATATGTCATGGGGGCTTTCTTTTCTGATCCTGTCCATTTGGTGTTCTACGAGCTTCCTGTATTTGTATGGGAATGTCTTTTCTTAGTTTCAGGAAATTTTCTTTTACAATCCTGTTTAAGATCTGGTCAGTACTATTAACCTGAAATTCTTCTCCTTCCTCTATGCCTATGATGCGTAGATTTGGTCTTTTCGTGGTGTCCCACATCTCCTGCACATTCCATTCCTGTTTTTTGTTGTATTTTTTAAAATTTGCATAATCTTTGCTTGAGCAATCCAGTTCTTCAACTTTATCCTCCAGTGTTGATATTCTGTTTTCCATTTCATTCATTCTGTTGGCGAGGCTTTCTCCTGTTGTTTCAAATAGGCCTACTGAGTTTTTTGTGTCCTTCTTCATTTAAGCCTGAGTTTTCTTCAATATTTCTATCTCTTTTATGCATTCCCTATCTTCCTTTAGTTCTTTGATTTGTTTGTGTGTTCTTTAAATTTGTTAATTCCTTGATCATGTTTATGATTGTTCTTTTAAATTCCGTCCTAGGTTATCTCTAGGGGGTTCTCCTTGTAGAGTTCTTCTATAGGACTGGTGAAGTTTGGTAGGGACATACTGCTCT
>NW_008354502.1:1559551-1567434 GCF_000622305.1 Nannospalax galili
TTCTTACAGAGGATTCAAGTTTACTTCCCCACACCAACATCAGGGGTTTTGTAGTTCCAGCTCCAGGGAATCCAACACTGTCTGCTGACCTCCATGAGAACCTACGTTCCCGGGCACTTACCCACACACATTTACACACACATAATTAAAAATAAAATCAATGTAAGCTACTTCCATTAAGCAGAGTAATGGTAGTAGCTTTACCCCTTAAGGCCTGTGACCTATTTAGCCCCAGGTCCCTAGGCCAGATATCAGTGCCAGCTATGGACCTGTGAAGTGGGCCTTTAGTTCATTCAGAAAGTGGTTGGTCATTTCCATAACATTTATGCCAGTATTACACCCGTGAGCCTATCTTCCAAGACCAGTTATTATTACAGCTCACAGAGTTCAAATCTGGGCAAGGTTGATGTTTACTTTTCTCTTCCAATAGTATGCATAGTACCTTCCAGCACCATGAAAGCTACCCAGTAAAGATGAAGTTTTAAGTCAGTATCAGCTTGATTTCTAGCTGTTTGATACATGATTCATGTATGCAGTATTTTCAGCAATAGGGACTTATCATCAAGTTCTTGTGAATTACCCAAAGCAAGATATTAGTCAGTATGTTTGGAGAATCTATGAGACCTCTGATCAACAGTTTCAGAAAAAGGAGTTAATTTCTAGAACTGAGCTTTTAAAAAAATATTTATTTTACTATTTCTTTTAAATTTTTGAGTGTAATGACTGCATGTAGGTAGGTGCACCCATGTCATGCAATGCCCACAGAGGTCAAAAAAGGGCATCGGATCTCCTGGAACTGGAGTTAAGGATGGTTGTTAGTTGCCATGTGGGTGCTGGGAATCGAACCTGGGTCCTCTGCAAGAGCAGCCAGTGGTCTTAACTGCTGAGCTATCTCTCCAGCCCCAGAATTGAGATTCTTTTATTTGTTAGCCTATAGTGTCTGATCAGGACATTGTCCCCCTTATTATAAAACACTCCATTTAAACTTTTTATTATATATGTCTATATTTTAAGAAGCTTCAATAAGTGGTAGATTTCCACATGATGTTTTCAAAACATCTTTAGTGATAGTTTTTCCTCCCTGTGCTCCCTCCTCTGTCCTGCCTTCTATTTTCCCACCACATGAACCACTTTTTAGTCCATTACATCTTTTCCGCCATGACGACTATTCTGCTAAGTGGACATAGTAATAAACTTACTCCTAAAGACATATGGTTACATCCATAGATTAATGTATGACTCAGCTCTCAGCAGAGAATCTTCTTGAATCAGATGGTGATTGTGATGGTTTGAATGAAAATGTCCCCCATAAGCTCCAAGTATTTGGACATTTTGTCCCCAGATGATGCTGTTTTGGGAGGTTTTAGAAGGTATGGCTATCCTGGAGGAAGCACATCACTGGGGGTGGGCTTAGAGAGAAAAGTGACTATCAGTACTATTAACCTGAAATTCTTCTCCTTCCTCTATGCCTATGATACATAGATTTGGTCTTTTCATGGTGTCCCGCATCTCTTGCATATTTCATTCATGTGTTGTTGTTGTTTTTTAAATTTTTCATAATCTTTGCTTGAAATATCCAATTCTTCAATGTTATCCTCTAGTGTTGATATTCTGTTTTCCATTTCATTCATTCTAGTGGTTAGGGTTTCCCCTGTTGTTTCAAGTTGGCTTATTGACTTTTGCACCTCTTCAATGTTTCTCTCTCTTTTGTGAGTTCATTCAGAAGTTTATCCCTATCTTCTATTAGTTTTTTGATTTGTTTGTGTGCTCTTTAAATTCATTGAATTCCTTGATCATGTTCATGATTGTTCTTTTAAATTCAGTGTCTTGGGTTATCTCTAGGGGGTTCTTCTTGTAGAACTCTTCTACAGGACTGGTGGAGTTTGGTGGGTTTCCATTATATTATTCCTTAATTGTGATTTTGGCATGTAAATTTCTTTTGTTGTTTGTGATTCTGATATGAGAATTAAGTTGAAGTATGCTTCTGTTTGTATTATTGGTGTACCTTGGTCCTTTTCTTATTGGTTATGTAAAGCTGTTTGGTCCAGGTTTCAGGTTCTCTCGGGTTTAATTTTGGAGGGAACTGATGGCTTCAGATCAGCTACTCAAGAGCACCCACAAAAGCCCAAGTCAGGTTCTAATCAGGTACACTCAGGCTCTATTCTAAGGTTTGGACCCCTAATAGCAGGAATTCAGAGCAAAATTTGGGAAGTTCCCTAAGGATGGGGGGTCGGGGGTGCAATTTTGGTACTCTCAGTCAGTCTGCTAAGTTCTCAACCTCTATGCCAGAGGGAGGCTAGAACAGGCACTTTTTGGAGGTCTGCTGAGATTACAGTACATAGATAGATGTTGGAACCCACCCTCTCGGGCTGTCTGCTAAGATCTCAGCCTTATCCTACCAAAGCCACATCTCTGTATTGCACATTTTAAAGAATATCTTCTGAAAACATAGGTTCAAAATAGGGCACGATCATTGCTTACACATTTATAAAGGGACTCTATAGTTGTAGAATGGGAAACCAGTGGAATAGAAATCAAGAGACAACTTCCAGCTCCAGCAAGACCTTTTTCTATTTGATTCACATAAGGCAAATCAGGGAGATCTTGAATGTGAATTTGTACATGGCTCCTATTTGTTTCCTAGGTTTGCTTCATGCTTTCCCTTGATTTGCCTTTAAAGCAGTTCAAGGAAGGAAGGAAAGAAGGAAGGAAGGAAGGAAGGAAGGAAGGAAGGAAGGAAGGAAGGGAGCGAAGGAAACATTTCACTTCCTTTCATCCATTTTTGGAAAGGATTAGCCTCTTTCCCACCCAAAGCCATCCAAATCCACTCTTCCATTTACTCTGGGCCTAGGTTACTCGCAAACATCCTGTGACTTTAGCTTCAAAGTCCATTCTTTGGAGAAAACTTTCCTCATCTGTCATTCACACTAAATTGTATCATTACAATCTCTGGTCTCACCCTTCACATTGTTTGTCATGTCTAATAATATATTTGTCCACACAAAAGCACAGCTCTCACTTCAAAGGGGTAAGAGATATTTTATTCTGGAGTGGCCATGGCCCAGGAACACAGATTTAGATCACTCTAAATTCCATGTTCCAATGTCAAAGCAGTATCCTGAAGTTTTTACAGTTACAGAATAAAGAAAGTCAAAAGGGGAATGCTCATTCATTGCTGGTGGGTTGCAAACTCGTGGAGCCCCTATGGAAAACAGTGTGGAGAACTCTCAAAAAACTAAAAATGAACCTACCATATGACTCGGTTATACTTACCCTTGGCATATACTCAAAGGACTCATCCTATTGTAGAAACACTTGTACATCCATGTTTATTGCTGCTCTTTTCATAATAGCTAAGAGATGGAAGCAACCTAAGTGTCCCTCGACTGATAAGTCGTTAACAAAAATGTGGTATATTTACACAATGGAGTTCTAGTCAGCAGTAAAGAAAGATGAAATAATGAAATTTGCAGGTAAATGGATGGATCTAGAAACTGTTATACTAAGCAAAGTCACAAGGACTCAGAAAAATAAAAGACATATGTTCTCCCTCATATGTGGATCCTAGCACCAAATCCTTTTAAATTCCAGGTCCTTTTAATAAGATGATGCTATACAGCAGTCCCTTCTGCATGAAATCACATCTTTGGCTGAGCCTGATCGCTAAACATAATCACAATTGGGCTTGTTGACGGTTGTGCTCATTCATTAAAGGAGTGCCAAGCAGGGTGACTGGACCCTCACCTGGGTATCCAGCCACTCTTCCCAGCCAACTAGTCCAGCCTTAGAAGACAAAGAAAAATAAGGAAGAACCCAATAGAGGGTTGCTTTTGGAAGCCTTTGTCAAGAAACTCCAATGGACTCTCATATGAACATTTGAAAATTGCCCTGTTCTGACCTTTTTCTAGTTCCCTGTCTAGAACTTGTATTGCTAATTACTCTTGCCTTTACTTCTTCACATCTCCTATTCATGATTCAAGGACTTTCTTTTCCCCTTAGAGACAAGAGTTATGAAATTTGGGAGTCTTTTAGTTAGACCCACTGAAGGGGTACTCCAATTGCCTGACTCTGCGTCCCTGTTCAGAATGGAAGAAGTCAGAGTGGTCTGCATCCCTATTCCCTATTGGTAATTTGGGTAACCCCTTCAGAAGGTGGCGTGATAAGAATAGGAGGTAGGAATTGGCCAGGCAGTTAGGGTAAAAAGACCCCAAAGAAATGTAGCTAGTTTCTTGGCTAAAATCAAAATGTCCTTGGGCCCATTAGCAACCTACTCCATTCCACAAAGGCCAAAAATTTCAAAATTATTTGGGAGCTTGTATCTAATCCTTAAAAGATTTTAGGGTTACCTCTTCATAGTGGGGAATGTTGGAGGGGAGGGTGTGGGCATGGATTTGATCAAAACATATACATGTATGAAATTCTCAATAAAATTTTTGTAAAAATTAGAAAAAGAAAGTCATAAATCAAGTCAGTTTCCAAATACATAGGTTGATACATTAAGTAGGTATTTAAAACAAAACAGAGAAAAATCACCTCAGATGCTAACTGATGACAGTCAGCCTTTTGATTGGTGGAAACTAAGAGTTTGTTAAGCTAATACATTCCAAAAGGTTTTTATCTGTTAGCCACAGGATGTTAAGAAGACAGGTGAACACGGAATAGCTATTTGTAGGAGTAAAGGTGACCCAAGATAAATTTTAATTAGGCTTTGGACCTGTAACATTCCAAATTCTCCATCATCATTGAAGTTTTAATCACTTGGCCAGTCTTACAGAAAGTTCAATTTGGAAATGCAGGTTTTTTCTGGGACCTTAAATTCACATATTTAAATTTCATCTTTTCTACTGGATATAAGCCTAATGAGGGCAGAAGCCATGTGCGTTTTGTCATTGCGTGTCCTTGATGCCTTGGTGTCCTGTGCAGCACCTAGAAATTTTCAATTAAAAGTCAGTAAAGGAAAGCTAAGCTTGGTGCCTCAGCCTGGAAACTCCCCACTCTCAAGTCTAAAGTAGGAGGACTGAGTTGGAGGTCAACTTAGGCTATATAGTGAAATCCTCTCTCAAAAAAAACAAAGATAGGGGCTGGAGAGATGGCTCAGCAGTTAAGAACACTGGTTGTTCTTGCAGAAGACCCAGGTTCGAATCCCAGCACCCACATAGCAGCTAACAACTGTCCACAACTCCAGTTCCAGGGGATCTGACAGCCTCTTCTGACCTCTGCAGGCATTGCACGACACAGCTACACTTACCTACACATAGGCAATACATGCATACACATAAAAAAATTAAAATATATGAAGATAAATTAAACTCCCCAAATCTTAATTTTCCCTTTGTAAATAATAATTATCAAGGATTACTGAAACCCATATAAAATGGTACATATAAAACAATAATCTCAGATAGATTATCAAGGAATCAGTTCCTATTACTAATAACCAAATATGCCTCAATAACAAATCCAAGAAAGACATTTTACAAACATACTTTATAAAATTTTGTAATAAAAAATTAAAATATACCAGATGCATGGTATGTAATTTTTTGATGTGAGGTTCATGTGACAGAATATGCAAACTTCCTGGAGGAAGTTATGTCTACAAACTGTGGTCCTGATTGATAATGCTGCAGCTGAAATGAGTAGATTCAGTGACAAGGGGATAAAAGTTCAACTTTGAATGATGGAATTAGCAGGTGTGGTAGGAGCTAAGGTTATTTGCAGCCTGGAAACAGATGGTATTCTAATTCAACAATGCAAAGCCATCACCTACTTAAGAAAGAAATGAATTCAGGAGATTAGAAAGTCAGATCATTTACTTTTGAGGGGAAATTATTGGCAGAGTTTTCAGTAATTTGGCTTGTCATTCCCAACATCTGTTGCCATTGCTGTTCTATCACTTAGCTCCTAATGACAAACTGACCAGGAGTTAGTGCATGATAACTATTAGATATCTTCATGAGAAAAATCAGTTAACGTCCAGAACAGGGTAGTGACATCACAACATACACTTTCCTTGCTGTCATCTCCTCATCTTTTCTGTTCCTACATAATTCTTCCACTTCTGAAGGATTCCTGACCTGATCTATCCCTTCCAGAAAGACATTAATGGCAATATCCTCTTTATAAAATAGCTGTAAAGGAAACGTGTGTGATGTAATTATAAGAATGTCTAATGCATGTTTTCTGCTGTAGCATTATCTATCTCAGTCATATCTGTAATAAAACTGGAAAAAACTAAATTGAAAAGAAAGCAAATGATTTGGCTCTGCCTCCTGCTTGGCCCATCTGTTGTTATTTTTTCCCCTACTGGCAAAATGTTAGACAATATTTCAACTTAGCATCCCATAGGCAGTTACACAACAGAAAAGATACACTCCATCAATGTCCTGTTTATTTATTTATTTTAACTGCTTTCTGTCTTATTTGTTCTCCTCCTCACTGAGCAACAAGCCTAAGTCAATGATCATGTTTTCATCTATTAGTAAAAACTTCTTTACATATCTGTCATTCATGATATAGAGTGAATAAACTGGAATTCTTTTTTGTAGACAAAGAAACTGATATGTGGTATAATCAAAATCTTGTGGTAATCTAGGTTGGATAATAGGTTTAGGAATCTAATAAGGACACATGTCAGCTAGTGAATTAAGATTTTAAGATAATTAGCTCTATCTGGGCCAGATCTTAAATGATGTGAGTTCATAGTTTCCTATTAAAGAAAAAAATTACACTGAAAAATAAAATCTACATTGTGTTAAACATTGAAGAAAACTCATCCACTCAACCTCTATTTTTTAGTACAATTGTTATTTTTCATTCATTAAATCTTTTTATTAAACCTGAATGATTTCAGATCATCCCAACTTTGGGTAAAATGAGGTTACATGAATTTTAACACGTAATTTTCTAAAACTCTTATCTTTAATGTGCATGATCACAGAATATCAGCTTGCTTAGTGCTTCTTGAATATACAGTGATTTCTGAATTACAAAGGAGGAGTTTATATGTGCTCCCAGTAAATTCCTTCATGTTATGTACTCTGATATTTTGCTAAAGATGCAGGGCCCAAAGCCATTGGAGGAACACTGCACTAACCATGACTACCAAGGAAGGATTTATATAAAACTGAGATTTTTTCTGGGTGTTGGGTGCTGGGTACCTTCCCAGTTATTCTCTACTCTTAACACTGTCATCTTACAGACTACATAGTGGGATTTCTTTGCAAGGATCTCAGTGAAATTCTGATATGAAGATTATTTTAAACAATATTTTTTATGTACTTTTTTTGAATTTTTGTGCATTTCATACAAAACATCTTAATCCTCTTTATGACACCTCCCCCATCCACCCACCTTCTATAGCCTGACCCCCCCCCCACGGATTTCATGTATTCTGTCATATATGTTAAGGCCTATGGAGTCAAGTTAGTGTACCCGATTCTTTGAGAATTTAGAATACAGTATATTTAAATCATATTCAAACCTCCTCCTTCATCTCTAATCCACTCCCAGCCCTCTACCTCCCCTTTATACTTTTTAAGGCCTATTGATCCCAATTTGTGTTTTCCAGCCCTCTACCTCCCCTTTATATATTTTTTTAAATTTTTAAAAATGATTTATTTAATAACAACATACTTAGAAGAAGCATATCATTACAACACAATTGACATATTCAATAACGTTTTCCTGAGGTAGGATGCATCTCTTTCAAAAGTGGCTGTAAATTTTTAAGTTCACAGTTGAATTAATAGTTATATAATATTGAACTCAGTATATAAGCCCTGTGAGACATAAAATTGAATGAGCTTTTAGCCTTTAAAAAAGATTTCCATTTCATTTTAAAATATACTATTTCTTACAAAAAGACTCAGTTTTTGCTACTA
>NW_008354502.1:1573777-1587996 GCF_000622305.1 Nannospalax galili
GAAGCATTATTGGTTCCCCAGGTGTCTGGGGCCCCAAGACTAGGAGTGGCGCAGGGCTCAAACTAGGAGTATAGAACGGCGAGAGGGGGGGATGGAAGGGTGAATGTGGCTTAGGGAGTCCCAGCACGGAGAGCTGCGCTGTAGACTTACCCCAAGAGGCCCTTTACATTTTTTAAGGCCTATTGATTCCAATTTGTGTTTTCCAAATACTCAGGCGTGGGTTCATTCCCTGGAAACTGATCAAACTATTTGGCATCATACCCTTAAAGAAAATTGACTCTCCCTCTCCCAGTAGCTATCAATTTTCAATAATTATTCACCTAGGAATGTCTTCCTCTATGCCTGGGTTTGTCTGGCTTGTGCCTTAGCACACTTTACATTTTTTAAGGCCTATTGATTCCAATTTGTGTTTTCCAAATACTCAGGCGTGGGTTCATTCCCTGGAAACTGATCAAACTATTTGGCATCATACCCTTAAAGAAAATTGACTCTCCCTCTCCCAGTAGCTATCAATTTTCAATAATTATTCACCTAGGAATGTCTTCCTCTATGCCTGGGTTTGTCTGGCTTGTGCCTTAGCACATCTTGTGCATCCTATCACAACCGACAACAACTGTGGTTCATATCTGCAGCTTCCCTACTGTGTTTGGAAAACACTATTTCCTCGTAGCCATGCACCATTTCTGATTCTTACAATTTTTCTGCCTCTTCTTCCTTGATACTCCCTGAACCTTGGGGGAGGGCTGTTGCCATAGTTGGCTTTGGTTGTCAATTGGATAACCTTGGGAAGAGGGACCTTGAATTAGGCAATTTCCTCTATCAAATTGGCCTATGGCCATGTCTGTGAGGCATTTTCTTGATTGTGGAGTGATGTGGGAGGGCCCAGCCCACTGTGGTGGTGCCGCCCCTGGGCAGGTGGTTCTGAGTTGGGTACAAAAGCAGGCTGAGTATGGGAAAGAGAAGCAGGCCTTGATCTCTGTTTCACTATCTGTCTCCAGATTCCTTGAGTTTCTGCCTTGGCTGCCCTCAGTGATGAACTGTCACTTGGAAGTGTAAGATGCAACAAACCCTTTCCTCTTAAGTTGTTTTTGGTCAGTGTGTTTTATTACAGCAACAGAAACCAAACTAAAACAGATGTGATATAGATCTCCCATTTAAAGACGGGCACTCTGAAATCTCATTCTCTTCAGCCTATTGACCAGTTGCAGGGCTCTTTGTTAACTACCATCTGCTACAGAAAGAAGCCTCTTTGATGAAAGTTGAGAGATGCAGTAATCTATGAGTATAATGATGTCTTTAGGACTCAGTTTAATATTATGTTCATTTAGTAGAATAATAGTAGTAGGTAGCTCACCTATGGCATGTGATCTGCCTAGCCACAGACTCTTGATCCAACAACAGTATTAGGTATGGATTCCATCTTGTGAAGTGGCCCTTAAATCCAGTCAGAAAGTGGTTGATTACGTCTATAACATTTGTGCCACTATTACAGCAGTGGGCATATCTTGTCAGACCAGTTGTTACAGCTCTCAGGATTCATAGCTGGGTAATGTTGATGATTGATTTTCTTATCCAGTAGTGTGTATGACACCTTCCAACTCTGTGAAAGCTAGCCAGTAGAGATGAAGCTTTGAGATCAGTGCCAGACTGACTCTTCCATGCTCTATAACTCACGTGGTGTTCTGCTCACAAAAGCCAAGAAATGGACACTATCTAAAAGTCCTTTAGCTGATGAATGGATAAAAATATGGTACATTTTTACACAATGGAATTTATCTGTAAGAAAAACATTATTGTGAAATTCACGGATAACTGGACAAATCTGAAAATAATCATGCGGAGTGAAGTAACCCAAACCAAGAAGGACAAATGTACCATGTTCTCTCCCATAAGTGGGTGCTATCTTTGAATCTTTAGATGTGTGTGTTTCAACTGGAAAATACATAGAGGTCAGGAAACTAGTAAGTTGCCATGATGGAGGGAAAACTTCATGAGGAGATAGAATGCAGTGATATAAATGGGGAGGGGGAGAAATAATGGAATAGGAAGGGTTAAATGGTGTGTGGGGTGGGCCGGCTGGGTAAATCAGGGAGTAGGAGGAGGGATAACTAACATTAAAGGCCTTTTGAAAAAGTTAGTTGGAAATCTACTACTGTAGGATATATTAAACAGTTACCATATAGACATCACAGGCCAGCAAATAAAAATGTAATGCCAGTAATAGAGTCCCTCTTTTGGAGTTGTTGACCAGGGGTGTCTCACAGACCATCAAACAATGATGGCTATTGCTTTTACTCTTGGTTACCTGACAGAATTTGATGGCAAGACCCTATTGCTATAAGGATCTTTGAATTTGTGCTTGCTTCATTCTTTAAGACCTTGAGATTTCTTCCCATGCTGATCTTTTTAGCATGTCTCAGACCATGCTGTTCATTGTATCTAGTTCTTAAATTGGAACAGAATGGGCATATCTTACCTTCTGCTTTCTCATTATATCTCTCCAAATACCAGTACAGAAAGAAAAAAGAAAAAAAGTAAAAGAAATATTTTTAATCTACCCCAAGAAGAATTTGAAATACATATACATACTAATTTGTTAATATCCAGTGTGTTACTGATCTACTATTATGTAAAGAGCCAGAATGTGTCCCTGTTTTACTCAGAACAACAAGAACAACAATGACAAAAAATCATTTCTATGGCCCAGACCTATCATAAATGTTGGGTCAAAATTTTAATTTTAATATGAAAGGAGATTCAGTCTGTTTTTTAATGATGTCTTATTTGAGAATTTTCACACAATGATGAGTGTATTAATAATGAAAGTCATAGAATTAATAATAGAGAAAAGTAAATATTTTTGTTGACATTCATGAGAATGACCAATTTCAGAGAATACAGCATCTGGAGAAAAGATGCCCAGAGGAATTGACAGATGTGGTTGGTAGGATGGTGGGCTTATAAAAAGGATGACTTGAATATCAAGGTATAGGCAGTGAATAAGGGTGTCCAATAATCAGTGAATAAAGTCAAAGCATTCTCAGGTACTCAGGGTCATCTTTGTGAAGCACTGAGAAATTCCATGTGGGTAAAATGTTAGGGGCATAAAAGAGGACTGAAGGGAGAAATAGTTTGGGGTGGGAATGTAAAAAGATTTTGATTGCCAGATTGATTGTGGATTTTACTCTGCTTAATGATAGGTGGTCATTAGAGACTTTAACAAGGGTCTGACATGTTGTGTTTTAACAAATAAAGAGGTCCCTAGCTTAAGGTTTTCTCTGTACTTGAAACTCATAACTAACAACTGGAAGGCATTTCTTTTAACTGAATTAAAAAGAAGACAAAACAAAACTTAGCTGAGTCTTTGCCTATAAGTAACAAACAAGAGGCTGATTAATTAATTACATAACCTTTGATATACTCTCCCAAATAAGGAAGATCTCTAGCTTCGGCCAAGCAGAGAATTTCTTTGTCTTCCTTGTGTGTTCAGCAAGATTAGGAAGAGTTTGTCATTCCTACTCCTAGAGTGTAGCCCACAGCCTCCTTTAGGTTTGCCACTTCTTGGTTCATATATTCTTTGCTGAAATAAACTCCTGACAATGTATTTTTCATAAAGTTCTTTTAAAAATAATTTTTTGTTAAGATATAACTCTGGAAATTTTGGAAAAACAGATTATCGTAGAGAGGTAATGATCCCATGAACATAAATTACATGTCCTTGGGATAATTCAGGAAAAGTTAGGAAGGATCTAAATTCAAGATGGAAATGAGGCAGAAGGGGTAAATTTTTTGAGCTTGAGTGACAGAAAGAATGGGAGAGAAAGAAGTCTTTGTGATTTTAAGATTTCTATAACAGGATATTACCTGAAAGAGGCAATGGAGGGGAAATGTAGATGGTAAGTCTTAATGTTTTAAACTTCAAATTTAGATGTTTAGTGGAGAGATGTCTTAGCTATGGCCATGTCCTAAGTGCTGGGAGCTGTATGTTAACCTTCATGGTAAAAGTGTCACAAATGGCTAGATCCTTTGGCTCTGTTGACTGGAAACCATGGAACAGGCAAGGAGCAGCTTCCTTTGGGTTGGCAGCTCTGAACACTGGGGTGCCAGATGGAGGGAGGTTGGTTTATAAATCTAGAGGTTTATAGCTCTAGGCTGTGCAAACAAGAGGTGTAAGACTCTCCAGGTTTTGAAAACCAGAGGGTTATAGCTCTCTTGGTACTTAGGTCAGAGGCTTATGGCTGTGTATGTTTAATGAAAGTAGCCAACAGCCAGCAGCTAACATTACAGTTTCTGATCTTTGTGTGCTGGGGCTCTCAGCTTGTAACCTATAGTGGTTCTCAGGAACTCTTCCAGCAACTGGAACTTTGCCTTCTCATCTTTGACTGCTTACAGCCTTTCTGCACCTGCACTCTCAGCTCTTTGCAGTTCATGTTCCCAGCTCTTATAGAACCCTTCAGTTACATTCTCCCTATTAAGTGGGTCTGGGGCTAAAAGTCCAAGGAGTTTTTTTGTTCTTTGTACAACCAGCTCAGCCAAATATACCCAAGAAAAGACCAAAAATATGCTGTAAGAAATTATTCTTGAGAAGTAGCTGTTAGGGCCTAATATTGCAGTACCAGGAGAGGAGTCTCCCAGGCTGACTCACCAAGACTGAGAATCAGGCTGCTTATACAACTAGAATAGGGGTTTGGCACACATGTGCATAGATTATTTTCCACCCATCACAGGCAGGTATGTGCAGGGCTTCCAGTTCCATCAATCCCAAGCTTGACATTGCATCAAGCACAGCTTTTCTCCTAGTTAGTGGGGAGGTGCTTTCTCCTCTTTCCTCAGTGAGCTGTGTCATCTAGAGTTCAATGAGGCTTGCTTTGTTGGAGTCTTTCCAAGACACTTGTCTTGAACACAGAGGAGTCTTTCAATGCCAGTGCAACTTACCTGGAATGCTCACAACTGGCATAAAGCTTCCTGCAGCAGAGTGGGTTGCAGAGGCCCCTGAAGTTGTTTCCTCAGAATGATTGTGGACTGTTCAGTAGCTAAAAAAAGGATCTTCTTCAGGGAATACGACTGAAGAGGAGGAGGAAAGATAGCAAGAGCCAGAGGGAAAAGACATCTGCTGCTAATTAATTTATTCTAGACATTGTGGGGAAGCTACACCAATAACATTTCCACAGTATGGTAGTCTAACAAGTTCTACATAATGATAAACCAGTTGACATGCCTAGATACACACACACATATGAGTTTCTTGATTTCCATATTCTGCTCAAGGTATCTAGGCATATGGGAAGGGTCTGTCAGCTGTCATTCAAGTTGTAAAGGATCTGTTTCCACATGTTTTGTTTATTTACAAGAAGAGTGCTCCTAATAACTACAAAACTATTCTTAACAGTATTTAACAATGTCTGACCCCTAAACACATGTCCTTAAGAAGGGTTAGTTCCCTTTGCTATGTCTCTACCTAGATTTTACAGGCATAATGAAATTAAGGAATCTGAAATGGAGTGATTACCTGGGATTACCAAGATGGGTTCAATGAAATCACAAGGGTCATTATAACAGGAAAGCAAGAAACTCAAAGGCAGAGAGATGTCTAATAGCTGTGCTTTGAAGGTGGAGGCAAAAAGATTCAGGTAGGTCATAGAAACTAGAGAAGGTAAGTGTCTGAGTTCCTATTCTTGTGTCTGTAACAAAACATCTGACAAGAAACAACTCAAAGAAGGTACAGTTTCTTTTGGCTTACAGTTCAAGGGCATACCAGAGTCCATTGTGGTGGGGAAGGGAATGGCAGCAGGGGCCAGAGGTTGCTGGTTACATAGAGGTCAGGAAGCAGGAGCAAACAAGAAGGGCTAGACCATAAAACCTGAAGCCACCCCCCCCCTCTGATCTATTTCCTCAGCAAAGCTCCACCTCCTAAAGTTTTCCAAAACTCCATAAAGAGCACCACTATCTGGGAACCAAGTGCTCAAACACATGAGCCTGTGTGGGGCATTTCATATTCAAACCATAATATCAGTGGAATGGATTGGGGGGGTCTTCTTCTTTCCAATGAAACAGGGTTTTCCCTATAGTCCCAGCTAGCCTGGAATTATCTGTGTAGACCAGGCTGGCCTCAGTTTCACAGAGAGTGGCCTGCCTTTGCCCCCTGAGTGATGGATTTAAAGGTGTGCACCACCATGCCTGATCCAGATTTTTTTTTCCCTTAGAGATGGGAACAGCTCTTTAGACACCTTGATTTTAGGACAAAGGATCCACTTCAACTATATGACCTGTAGAGCCATAAGACAATAAATTTGTGTTGTTTATCCACAATTTTGTGGCAATGCAATCTGTATACTCAGACTTCTATGCACATTAATGGAGAAATTTTTTGTGTAACAGAAATAAACTTCCATATAGGTTTAAACTTTTACTTGTATTCAAGCCAAATTTAAGAAGAGATGGCTGTTCCAGGTAATCTCCCTCTATAAAATCCCACATGTAAAAGTCTATGAAGGGATAGCATAGGGTCCCTGTGCTTGCCCTTCAGCACTATTGGGGGCATTCTTCATATCTGTTCAACTGCTCTATCCTGATACAAGTTAAAGCCCTATTACTAGCAATGCTTGTCCCTTCTGTTTCTGGGATATTTGACCTGTTGGGCTCTGCTTCTTGTTTATATATGTTCCCGTTCAGCCATTACTCTGATGACCTTTCTGAACTTCCTCCTCTTGCAATGTCCTTTCAACACTAAAACTGAATGAACTTGATCAATATATAAATCTCTGGTCAGAAGGTCATTTGTTCGTCCATAAAATGGAATAATACCAAGTTCCTTGAGTCAGGATTTATGGATTGAGCTTGGGCTTCCTGAAGCTAAGCAGTGACAAGTTGAAGGACCTCAACCTCACTATCCATAGGAAAGGTCAGTCTCACCCAGTCTTTATGATAGCCTGCGTCGACATGGTTTCCCGTCAGTCTTTTCTTTCTTCGTCTCATGGTTTTATGTCTAACTTGAGGATGAGAGCCATTTCTTCCGGAATGGGCAAGTGAGAGGATGAAGCAAGTTCATTTTAGGAGGCTATAGGTACAGTTAGTGTTTGAAAGGCTCCATCATAAGTTACAGCTGAAATTGCATTAGAATTTAAAACCTGGTAGCTCACACCTTTAATTACAGCACTAGTGAAGGGGAGGCAAGGGGATTACTATGGTTTTGAATCCATCTTGGGCTACACAGTAATTTCCAAGACTTGGGCTATGGTGTGGGACTATACCTCAAAAATAAAAACAACAACAAACATTCAAAGCCTACATATTTCTGGTGTTTCAACTCACTGGTGGATGGGTACAAATTCTTTGAAGGTGATATTTTCATTTTTTAAATGTACTGTTTCTTTCTATTCCAGCCTTTATCACAACTTCTATTTCTTCACTCCATTTCAAATTAATGGCACACTGATAGGATATACCTTAAGGGATCTGAACATGTGGATGTGAACATTGAGAGAAAATGGCCTAACTAACATGCATTAAGTGCCTGGTGTGTGGGTATCTTACATATGCTCTGGTTGGAAACTCATACCAAATTTAAGATGCTAAAGCTAATGTCTTCTTATGGACAAATTGTGGATTTGATGGTTTAGAGAGACTTGCATGCTGTTAAGCTGCACAGAGCTGACAACTGACAGCACTGACATTAGAATTTGGGTCCACTTAATTTCAAAGCCAATGCTTGTTCCTCCATTTTGTGTACTCTGCTGCAAGAGATTCTTTTACAAGCTGTAGCTGGGAATTCTTTTACAAGCTGTCATATAGAGTATGGTACAGAAATAATAGATTCTTAAGTGAAATGTTCCCAATGTACAGAAGATTGTCTTATGGACCAGCTTTGTGACTTTGGACAAGCTACTTTTTTTCTCTTTGGCTGTTATTATCACTGGTGGCACCACACACATAATGAGTGGCGATCCTTTCTGATTGAAAAACAGGTGTTTAGAATTTGGGTTCCAGCTTTGCAGTTAACTAGCTGTGTGGTTCGTGGAAAATCACTTAACCTGTCTAGACTTTAATTTTATGTTTTATTTTCATAGATAAAATGAGAGCACTATAGAAGGCTTGCTCCTTTTAGGTCTAAGATCATATTATATTAGGGGTTTCAAGTTAAATGACTACAATTCCACCCAGGTAGATAGTGGGAACAATTCTAACAGTTCACTAACACAGACTCAATCTTCTTTGAACAACGAAGTACTATCCTGGCCAGCCTGGGCTCCAGTCAGATATATTTACAGCACTCCCTTTAGCTTGAAATAGAAATTTATTGCTCAGCCATCTGCTACAATTAAGAAAAGGTTTGAAAATGTTTTCTCTGCATTGGACTAATCATGTTTTAGAGCCCTGTGGGTGTTTTACAAACACGTGCATTCCCTTCTTGGCATTACTAAAAAATCTGGGCTCTCTCTCCAAAATTTATCCTTTCTCGGTGTTTCTCTATTTCTGTCTCTGTTTCTCTCTTAAAAAATTATCTCTTCTTCCACAGAAACTTGTTCATAGTTTCACATGGAACAGACGAAGCAATCATGCTTCCAGGTAGACACTGATTAGTCTCTGGCGAATGGTATTGGAAGCCATGAATGTTTGAATGTTATGACAAACATCTAATTTGCATTCATTGGAAAATGACTCAGCTGATATCAGACACAGGAAGTTAAGTCATGAAGATTCAGCTACGGGATGTGGTCTCTGGTTTCTCTCTTAAGAAAACAGTGTTAGAATGTGATGTTCTTTGCTCCTGTACCTGTCCCACTCATATGGCCCACATGCAGTGGCCAAGGACTGGAAGGGGATGCTCTGAAACTCCTACTGTTCTCCTTGTTCATGAATCTTTGATCATCTTTGCCTGTATATTCCATTCCTTACTGGACTCAAAAAGGTGAGAAATACCCTTTTGCAATCTATTTTTTTTTTTTTACCATAAAATGGTTTCCTTTTAAGTTCAAGAATCTTTCAGTTGTGTTCAACTAGTTCATGTGAAGAAAATATTTAAGTAGACTAGTTTATGAAAAGTGTTCTTTTTAAAAAGGAGCATTCAGAAATATGCAGTTTCTACTTTTGAAGTAGTTGTTTTGAAGGCAATTATTTGGAAAGTAATTTCTGAAAGTACTTTTTTTAAAAGTACTTTTTGAAATCAAACACCATATTGGGAACTTTTCTGTGCTTAGACAAAGATTTCAGCAGGGAGAGCAAATTTACCTGATCTTCGATCAGTTTTTTTCCCTCCCAACATTTTAAAGTAACCTTGATATTTGCTTATATATAATATCTTTGTATCATCAACCATACAGTGATTTATTTCATCTTTACCTTCATGTGAAGAAGGCAATGTGTGGAAACCATGCTAAGATTATCTTTTAAAATAACATAAAAGAGAATTTTTCATGGTTCTAACAATTGATGGGCAGGACTGGAATAGACACAAGGGTGGTTTCTCCCACACAGGCCTTTTTTCTTCTTTTTTTCCAACTCTATTGTCAGCAACTATCGCAATAGTAAAGTTTTACTTGAATTTCTCCACTATTTATAAATTTTTACAAATGTGATAGTATAACATTTATTAGTGAAATCTGTATACAAATCTACCTAGAAAATAAGTTCTTGGTTTTTAAGATCATTACACAAAAATCTTCAATATTAAGTGACATTTATCTCAGTGTATTTTTTTCAAGAATGGAACTTTTAAAATTTTTTCTAGAGCATCTTATTCAGTAGAAATATGTTGATGTGTTTTGTTTATTACCAATGATGTATCTTTCTTTTTCTTCAAGGCAGTATGTTTTATTATTCAGAACCTCAATTTTGAGACTTTTGAATAAATATGGATTTTTTTGAGAAAAAAAAAATCTCTGTTCTGTTTTGAATTCCAATAGCTGTTTAAAATAATCAGTATTTTCCATTCAAATGAATGTCGATTGTAATTAACTGTCTTTTCAAGATTTTTTTGGAGAGATTGCAACATTTTAACTTATCTGCTGTGGACAACATGAAATTGGCTAAGATGACTTGGAAAAACCCTTGTGTAAGTATATTTCCTTGTATGTAAGATTTTTTTGTCTTAATTATTGATATACTAGTGCAGTAAAATAACCCAGAAGATTGCAGTTCTTTAACATTAACCATACAAGAAATATTAATAGGCCTAAATCTAAATTCCTTTTCATGATACATCCTGTCCACAAAGATTGTCACTTGGACCATCGGATTTGATTATAAAATATACACATTAAAAAATATATAAAACAAAGGGGCAAAATAAATAACCCAATAAGAACTTTACAACAAAAAATTTATATTCATAATACAATTTACTTCTAACCTGCATTATGTATCTTTTCAATAGAAATAAAATATCATTTATAACTTCAAATCAATAATAGGGCAATTAAGTTTTGATAGATAAAATTTCATTCTTCATAGTGAAAAATTCTCTGATTGTATATTCCATTGGAGAAAATATTCATGCTGTCCCAGGAAGCCATATAGAAGCATGTTGGCCAAGAGTGTAGGAAGTGATTGAAAGACTCAGGACGTACTGGAACAGATCCATTATTTGAAGGCGGAAAACCAACAGGTGAGGCAAGGACAGTCTATTCTCCAAGGCTCCCATAAATGCACTGGAAAGATGAGCGCATCTTCCCTAGTAAGTACAGCGGCAGCTCTCCTCTGCAGGTGGCAGTGCTGATGGTGGGAGAGATGATCATGATTTTGCCTTGTAATATAATGGACATAATGCGGCTCCAAAACTACAGCAGAAGATTCCAATTGTTGGACTGATTAGAGAAGATTAATAGAACACAGTAGTTCTAATGATAATACAGAGGGGCTACAAGCAATAGTATTGCTTAATGCAACCAGAGAAAGGTAAGTATGCACATACAAGGGACTGGACAAATCACTTTTATTGGTAATCACACTCTTTAGCCAAAGTTCTCAAATTGCAGTTTTCAGATCCAGAAAGCTTTGAAGGGATGGTGAGGTTTCCAGAGGAAAGGAATGTGCAATGCTCCAACAAATATAATTTTTAATGATTTTTTAAAATCTACTGAAAAACGCTTATAGCCTTTTGCTTCTTTTTCTGTGTTTTAGGGACTGAGTAATGTTCATTTGGAAAGCTCTTAGCTGTAGAATTTGAGTTGAAGTTGATACTCAGAGTCCCAATGATTATCTTCAGTGGATAACTACAGAAATGAGGTGACGCATGATTCCCATCTAAAGTTGGGATTTCAGTAGGGCTGTGAGTTCACTCTTGAGCAATGCCCAAATCCTTCAGTTTATGGTCAGAATTGACGTATATCGATATGGAAATGGTGATCATATGGAAACTTGTGAAACTATTCTCTCTCACTAAAGTAGAGACAATCTTACCCCTGCAGAAAAGACTACTGGAGAATGGCTTTGCATTGCAAGTTTATCCGAGTAATATCCCTCACTGTGCCTGTTGCCGCATATGTGATTGCTGTAGCAGATTGCTATGACCTTTAGAACATGGCACACTACCAACAACCTGGAAAATGTATTATTTCCTATCACAAATATGTGTTCATGTGTAATGGACAGGACAATGCTTTTACAGCTTTTATACACAGATGTATTTTTTTTCCTGTTATCTGTCATAATATACTTAGAAGAGATCTGAACTACATGGACATACTATAAAATATATTAGCTTATTATATTGATGGTATCATTTTGATCAGGCAGGATTAGTAAGAAATGGTCCATATGCTAGAGACCTTACTATGTTATGCAAGAACTTTTTCTCCAAAGTTTAAACTCACAGTTTTTGACACTTGTATTTCCTAATTCCATAATGGAATCCCAATGCCCAACATGCCTCTTTGGATTTTAAAGGCAGCACATTCCACACTTGTAGGGTCTTATTTTCATTATGTTAATTGATATGAGGAGATCCATCTTAATTGTGGGTGGGATCTTTCTCTGGGCTGAGGATCCTGGGCTGTATAAAATAGAGAAGATGAATTGAGTACAACTTGCATTCATTCCTCTCTATTTCCTGGCTGTGGATGCATTGTGACCAGCTGCTTTAAGCTTCTACTGCCTCGACTTCCCCATCATGATGGACTGTACCTGAACTGTGAGCTAACATAAACTCTTTATCCCTCAAGTTCCCTTTTTTCCTCAATATTTTTTATCACAACAACAGGAGAAGTCATGATGACAGGTCTCTTTTATAAGGACACAGATCCCATTTATGAGGACTTCCCCTATGACATACCCCCTACTTCCAAGGGCCTATATCCTAATACTCCTGATGTTCTCTCTATCATAATACTCCTAATATGCTCTCTATACTAACATTCTCACATCAGGGGTTAGTATTTCAGCATATGAGGAGGGTGTGGTGACATAAACATTAATAGCATAGTGGTCCATAGATGAGGTGTCATGAACAACTTCTAACTGTGGCCAGACCAGGAATGTTGCAGGTCTACATTGAAGGGGTTTTTTAAACCTAACAATGGCAATATCAGCAACGTGAGTGGAGTTTTTAGAACGCTTCAGTGAGGGAAACGTAACATAAAGGTCTGGAATAAGGCATGTCCTATTTGGCAGAGAATCATACATATTTTAAGAAACAGCCTCTGGTATGTTATTGGTCTTAAAGAGATAGAATGTTACACATCTCATAATTTTCCATTATGAGAATTCTTGCAAGCATACAGGCCAATGAAGCCAGCTAGATGTGTGTGGTACTGTAAACATAGCCAAATACATATGGCTGGAGAGGTCATTGATCCCAGAGAAAACCCTATGTCTGTCACATCCCTAGACAAACAACATCTTACTGTATGCTAAATATGTGTCCTTATATTTACAGTCAAGTATTATACCTGTCACCACTCAAAGCTTCTTTGTGCAGCAGGTGGAGAATAATACAGAGCTCCACAACTGGTCAAATATAGATAGTCTATGAGATGCCAAGCCCTAAGTGATACATCTACAATACAACTTCTACACTAAGGCTCAGGAAACACAGCAGACT
Organism: Nannospalax galili; assembly: GCF_000622305.1. Taxonomy (NCBI): domain Eukaryota; kingdom Metazoa; phylum Chordata; class Mammalia; order Rodentia; family Spalacidae; genus Nannospalax; species Nannospalax galili. The sequence goes on from NW_008354502.1 coordinate 1,586,814, forward strand.
AGTAGACAGAATATGAATGCATCTCTCAACTCTCACTAGCAAAACTTCCTCATGCCACAGATGGCAGTTAACACAGACAGCCACAACTGGCCAAAATGTAGAGAATAAGAGACTGTAGAGTGCGTGTCCCTAGATAGGCCTCCTATATTAAACCTCTGCCACCCAGGGCTCAGGGTGGTTGCTCACAAGGAAACAGACTTTTCTAGGCTTCTGGGAACTTACTCACATGTGCTTACTGCAGTGATGACAACATGCACCAGACCCATACAAAAATCAAACCAGACAAAAAATCAGCATGTATGTGGGGAGGTAGGTAAAAATCCCCAAACTTAGCTGAAGAGCTATTGGCAACTGATCACTGCTGGGTGAGGGAGAGTTGGTGTTTCTTTAAGGGTGTGATACCAAATATTCTGACCAGACTCCAAGTGAATGAACTCACACTGGTGGACATCTGAGGACACAAATGTCGCACTAAATTTTCTTCCCTTTTCCCTTCTTGGGAGGCTCCGCATGCCTTCCTTCCCAAGGCCCCAAGGCTCACAGACTAACATGAGGCATTTTTAGTTTGGGTTTCCTTTATGGTTGGGAGTGAGGGGGTGACTTACAAAGGAACCTTGCAGTTCTGGGTGCAGAGGCAGTTCCAATTGCTTCCGCGCCCCACCCACAGTCTCTATTAGCTTTTGCCCCCATCCTGTGGGCCTGTGTTCTCACCCTACGTCTGTAAATGCCCCATCTTGCTTCCACACTTACAGGACCCCGGCCATCAGTCCCCTCACCCCTACCCCGCAAGCCCCACACACTTACTTTTTTCCTTTCCAACTTCCTGCCGCACTAACTCTCCACAGCTACCTCTCCACAGTGGGCTCTGCCCTTCTTCCCAGGGTGCCCTGCTCTTGCCCATAGCTCACATTTTTTGGAGGAGTAAGTGCTTTCCAGGCTTCAACAAACTTAACTCCATAGGCCTTCACATACATGACAGAATGCCTGAAATCCAGAGGTTGGAGTTATGAGGTGGGTGCAGATAGGGGAGGGGGGGTCTAAATATAATTAAGATGTATGAAATGCACAGAAATTCAATAAAAATATGTTGTAAACTACTATCCTCAGGCCTCTTGGGGTAAGTATATAGCGCAGCTCTCCGCACCGGTACTCCCTAAGCCTTATTCACACTTCCATCCCCCCC
>NW_008354502.1:1597016-1601976 GCF_000622305.1 Nannospalax galili
TGGTTACTAAATAATTAAAAAAAAAATAAATAAAATATGTTGTAATAAGAAACATTAAAATTTAAAGTAAACTTTTCTTTATAACCTGAACATACTCCTATTCCCTATCTTTACCTTCCTGACATTGTGGCTTTTATCTGTTGACTTTATTTCACTGGGTTAATTTTTTCCCAACAGGTAAGTGCTATTTTATCCTACATGAAAAAGAGCATGATTTTTTTTTTGTTTGATTCCTTCACACTTCCTTGTTTTAAGCTCAATTGCTGATTTAATACAAAATGTGGCTTTGAATTGTAGAGTTGAGCATTTAAAAATGTTTTAGTTAATTTCTTTAGTGTGTGTGTGTGTGTGTGTGTGTGTGTGTGTGTGTTTGGGTGTGTATACCTTTTCAGGCATGTGGAAGCCAGTGGAGGCTGTCAGGCACCCTGTGCTATCATCTTCCACCTTACTCCTTCTCAGGTAAGGTCTCTGTCTCTGAACCTGGAGCTAGGATGGCAGACAGCAAGCCGCAGTGCTCCTCCTGCCTCCTCAATCTCCACAGTGCTGGAGTTACAGGTGTGCATGCGCACATCTGTCTTTTTAATGTGGGTGCTGAGATCCACATTCAGATCTTTATTCCTGGGCAGCAAGTGCTCTTAGCCACTAAGCTGCCTCCCCAGCTTGGTTTCCATCTTTACTTAAGTATGAATTTCAAACATTTTTTTCTTCCAATAATTAATCAATCGTGAGATAATTTATCAAACATGAAAGAAACAATGTATGACATAATTTATCAAACATGAAACAAGCAACACACCCTTGCAAGGAAGTGATTGCATATAGAATGACAGCAGTAGACTCCAGAAAGGAAGTATCATAACTGGGTTGCACTGTTCACAGTTGTTTTTAACGAGTCTGTGTTTCTCAAGTACTTTGGTGTATTTCGGCGTCAGAATGAGGATCTTAGCATCAAAGAATTGAGGTAGAAGGTATAATGGGAAATTTCCCATCATTCTTATATCCATTGATCTAGTACATGAGATGATGAGAAATGTCTCACAAAATGTATTTCCCAATAAATCTATTGATCTCTTTCAAGTGTCAGTTTAAAAACTTTATTCATTTTTGGCAAAAGTAGATCTAAACAACATTTTACACTTTATTGATTTTCCAAACTGTTCACGCTTGAATTTCTAAATTTTTGTTTGACTTGGGGGTTGTTGTGGACTGTGGAAAGTCTTTTCCTAGTGCATTATTTTCATTATAGTCATGTTCCTATAAGAAAGAGGGGAGTGGTCTCACTTGAAATACATAAATATAATGTCTACACACACATGCACACACACACAATGAAAAAAACAACTACTCTGAGTTTCTGTTTCTTTAATGCCTTTGCAGACTAGCACAAGTGATATGGGAAAAATCCTTGAATCCTTCTCTTTTCTTCTCTTGTGAAACCAAATTCCAATTTTGACAAAAAACAAGGCTCTTCTCCCTCCTCCCTACCCCTCCTCCTTCTCCTCTTAATTGTCCTTTAATTTTTTTTTCTTCAACCTAAAACTTGTTAGAACTTTCTTTTTTCTCAGGATGAGCTTCCCTAAGGGATTCTCAGTTTCTAGGAAATGCAAAATTTTTCTCTCCTGTGATTTTCCTAAGGAAATGTCACTCCTTCATATAAACTATTTTAAACCCAACCTTTTAAAGTCCCATAAGCAGGCCAGACTTTGTATCCTATCTTGAAATAACTAAATTATAATGGGATTCTTAACATAAAAATACATATAGAGAGACTCAAGAGCTGTTTGTTTTTGTTTATATCCTTTTCCTCCCATGCTCTGTATACCATGCACTGTGGAGCTGTGCAAACAGAGGCACAGCTGGTATTTAAAGCAGCTTGGAGTAGGTTATCTACAGGGACAGACATGAAGTTTGAGAGCTGCAGAGGTACAGTTAATAGATTTAGACCTTGTGTCTCCCCAGGCTGTAAACCCCCATGCACAGACATTTGGAGCATGTTGTGTTGCATATTACTTAGCTGAAAACAACACAGTTTTACATTCAGAAAACACGGGCTTCTGGTTCTGCTGCCCATTAGATTTATGACAATGGCTATTTATTTATGTCATATATCTGAAACCTTGAATATTGTAAATTATTATGAAATGTAGAAATTTATGAGAGAGGGTTACATAGGGAACATACACTTTTACTTCCAACTCTTTCTAGAGCCTTTGGAAGGGATGATGACTTGATATCCTGGCTAAAGTCTAAGATCATTACTGGGGCCTATTTTGTAGGAATTGGGGATTAATGCACACTTCTCATTCACTTCTTAGATCTTGTTGTCTATGGCCATCCCACCCTGAATGCACTTGCTCTGGTCTGATCTCAGAATCTAAGTAGAGTCAGGTCTGGTTAGCACTTGGATGGGAAAGCACTCCTGACAAGACTTAGTTCCTCAGAACCAGCTGTTGCCTGGTTGTGTGTTCTGACAGTGAGTAAATAGAAAAATGAGTCCCTTCCTCTTCCACAGTGATGGCCATTGTCACATTCAGAGGAATGAACTAACGAATAGTCCACAAACTTTTCAAGGCCTACCCATTTTACACCAGTAGAGCTTAAAAGAAAATTCTTGCATTTGGAGTAATTAAAAATGATATAGTTGTTCATAAATCCTGCTCTTCATTACTCACTATGTTGTTTTTACTCTTCTATTTATCCCTTTCAGCAGAGGATACTCCAAAGAAGAGTGAGTGTCAGTATTTCAACATTAATGCCATGTGCCAAACTTTTGACACTAGGAGAGAAAAGGAAAAGAAAATCAATCGCTCATGAGCCCAGGAAATCACCTTCTGGTGGGGTGATAAACACCTAAACAAACAGGTACAGTGTCACTAAAATGAAGTGATAAGGATGTATAAAGTGTATTTGGCTGCAAACAGGTCTAGAAAGTGCAGGACAGATTCCAGAATGGTATGATGCCTGAGTTGAGTCTTAACAGAGAAGCAAGAGTTTTCTAGCAGGAAATCTTTAGAAGCTGTTCTGGGAAAAGCAGCAGCATAAGTAAATGCATAGGGCTGTGTGAGTAGAAAATTGTCAGGAGTTTGGAATGTGAGGATACGGTGTAACATGGGCAGTAATGAAAAATGCAGCAGGAACACGAGGCAGGGGATACAGAGTGAGGGCTGACGCTGTGTCAGGAACTGAAATTCATTCTGCAGTCAAAGGGGCACTCTTGAAGTTTTTTGAGCAGATACTGTGGATGCACTTGGTAAATTTGAGGAGAATGTGACTGGAAACCACTTACAAGGCTCTTGCTGTAATAATTTAGACCAGAAATACAATTTGGAAGTAGTATGATATACGATTTTTGTCTTTTTGGTTTTGAGCCTAAGCCTTTAGCAGCTGCGCCAGTTCTCCAGTCTGATACAGGATTTTAAAACAGGGACTCACTTTCCCAGTTTACTTAAGCATACGTGAAGCTGCATTTGGTGTGGTGGGGTTCTTTGGGCACTGGCTTAGAATAGCTGAGGGTGTTCAAGACCTGCTGTGGAAACATGACATAAATTTACAAGTGCTGCAGAAGTATTTCTAATATATACATCACCCACTTGAAAATCACTTACGTCTGTGCGCTTAACGTATTCCTGGTTGCAAATGCTAGGTTGAAAATACCATAGAACTTCAGACCAAAATTTGATCTCACTGTTATTGACATCTAGAATGTGATTACATTTTTGTTATGGTGATAAATAAGTTTACTTTTATTCTATTTGAGAAAATGAATTGAAACCTTCAGGACAGTGTTAGCATGATCTCTCTTTGTAAATTTCTCAGAAGTGAAATCTTCAGCTAAATCATTAATAATTTCAATATTTCAGTTGCCATTCATCCAAGTAGCATTGTGCTTAAATACACTTCCGTGCGAGCTAATCAGTACTTATGATCGGGCTTTTCCTTTACCAAATGCAATTTGTTATGTGTACCCAGGTTTATCCCGTCATGTAGGTAAAGTCACAGAATATGTTAAGGTAGATGAAAAAGTCAAGCTGCTTTTGTCTTCAAAGTGGTAACTTCATCTGCCTTGGTCATTTTAACCCTGTGTGCCGATTGTATCATATTGACTAAAAAACAAAGGAAAACACAATGTCACATCTTCACAAGAAATGAGCATTAAACATAAATTTAAGAAATAATTCAATAGAAACATGATGTTGATCTGAAATAAAAAAATTCTAGATTCACTACATTTTGATGTATTTCCTTAGGCAAATGTATAGTTTATTACAAACTGAGTAATAAAATCTGCCCCCCAAAGTTTTTTTTTCATTTTTCTGTTGCATTTAACTAATTAAATGTAATGTACTTGATTAAGCGTGTGTGTGTGTGTGTATGTGTATGTGTGTGTGTATGTATGTATGTGTGTATGCACTCATACATACAATTTGCAGAAGCTATTTTTCTCCTTTCATCTTGTGAATACTAGGGATCAAATTCAGGTCATCAGGCTTGGGGGCAAGTTCTTTATTTGCTGAACCATATGGTCAGGACCTTCATTTTCCTTTGTTAATAAATTAAAAATGATATTTGTCTGTATATCTACCTAACAATTATTTATTTACTTTTTTTGAGACAGTCTCATGTAGTTCAGGCCTACCTCAAACTCAGTATATAACTGAGGCTGACCTTAAACTCCTGATCCTTTTTCCTTTTGCCTACATCTATCTATCGTCTATCTATCCATCTATCTATCTATCATCTATCTATCTATCTATCTATCTATCTATCTATCTATCTATCATCTATCATCATCTATGTGTTTATGTATATATCTTTATCTATCTATCTATCATCTATCTATCATCTATATCTATCATCTATCTATCTATCTATCTTCTTCATCATCATCATCACCTATCTATCATCTATCATCTAATCTATCTATCTATCTATCTATCTATCTATCTATCTATCATCTATT
>NW_008354502.1:1602015-1607976 GCF_000622305.1 Nannospalax galili
TATTTATCTATCTATCTATCTATCTATCTATCTATCTATCTATCTATCTATCTCTATCTATCTATCTAATCTATCATCTATCATCTCTCAATTTTATGCATAAGAGAAAACATGTTATCTTCTTTTTGAATCTTGATTATTTTGCTAAACATGATGATCTCCATGTCTATCCATTTTCCTCTAATGCTATAACTTTGTTCATCTTTATTGCTGAATAAAACTTCTTTGTGAGAGCTGGAGAGATGATTTAGTAGTCAAAGCACTTGCTTCTCTTGCAAAGAACCTGGGTGCTGTTCCCAGGACCCACTTGATGACTCACAACCATTTTAGCTCCAGTTCCAGCGGATCAGTTGCTTTCCTCTAGCCTTTATGGACACAAGGCATACATATGATACAAATATACATGTAATCAAAACATACACAAAATAAAATAAAACTTAAAAACTCCATTGTTTACAAACATCACATTTTCTTTATTCATTCATCTGTTGATGGAATCTAGCTAATTTCAAAGGATAGTTTCCATATTGAGTTGGAAATCATCAAACTGTCCAGCTTGGTAAATATTAGGTATTCTATAATCATTAATTTTGTTATTGTTTGCTGTCACTTTCTAATAACTATTTTTTGCTTTTCTCCATCATGTGATGCTTTTCCCCAATTTTCTTTGCTATTGCTTTTTTGGTAAATGTTGGAGTGCTGCAGGGTGTGATGTGGGATACCTTTAGTTTTCTCTCTGCAGTGCTAGATGGTAGTTTTCAATTCCAAGGTCATCCTTGATGAGTTAAGACTTCCATCCCTAAATTTCTTGGCATGGCTTCCTATAGAAACTCTGAATTTATTTATTCAGTTGCCTGTTTAACTTGCTATTTGAACTTAGTAGGTATTTTATTTATTAACTCAATACTTATAGCATTTTTATTTTATTTTTGTATATTTTGAGACAAGGTCTCACTGTGCTGTCCTGGCTGGTCTTGAATTCACAGAATTCCATCTGCCTCTGCCTTCTGAGTGCTGGGATTAAGGGCATGCCCTACCATCCCTGGCTTAGGGTACTTAGTTTAATTGTAGATGCCAAATATATATAAATGAGAAAAACAGAATTTCCTCTCCATATGTTTATTTTCAAAAGCGGACACTGAAATACGCTTGATACAATGTGGAATGATGAAAATAAGCCGGGCGTGGTGAACACACCTTTAATCTCAGCACTTGGGAAGCTGAGGCAGGTGATCTCTGTGAGATTGAGGCTAGCCTGGTCTCCATAGTGAGTTCCAGGCCAGTTGGGGCTATAAGGAGATCCTGTCTCAAATCAATCAATCAATCAATCAATCAATCAATCAATCAATCAATCAATCAATCAATCAAAACCAACAAAAACAAACCAATTATGTATTTTGGTGATAGAGTCATGAACAAAATCAAGCAAGTGAAATAGGTATTTATCATGCACAATAAGTTAACCTGAAGCTTAGAATGATGCATGTTTATGATTTCTCTGTTTTTGTGAGGCAGGAGCACAGTTTTGGCTAGTTGCATGACTTTGATGCAGACTACACAATGCAAATTAATATAAGTTCCCATTTCTAATGCATTGAATTTGGGCAGTATGCAGTGAGACAGATACTTTCATATTAAGATGAAACACTAAGGACTATAAATCTTGGGGGAAAGCTTCACTATCATGTATCAAAAAATTTAAAATTGTTTATACTACTTGACAAAGTTTTCTGGTTCCAATGAAAGAACTTCTTGTGCTATGCTTTATAAAGAGGTATATTTCTGCATTGAGTAGAGAAAATTAAATATCTTATAAAATATTTTAGTTAAATATTTTGAATTAAATAATACATAAGCTTTAAAAAAATGTTTAGAAGCCAGGAGTGGTGGCACATGCCTGTAGTCCCAGCACTTGGGAGGCAGAGGCAGGCGGATCTCTGTGAGTTCAAGGCCAGCCTGGTGTATATAGTGAGTTCCAGGACAGCTGGGGCTACAGGGAGACCCTGCTTCAAAAAGACCAAAAAAAATATAATGTTTAGAAAGAATTATTAATGACTTGATGACAGAGTCACAATACTAAATTAATAATACTATGAAACTATATTTACCTCATAAACATGTAAATATGAATTCAAAATATATTTAAAATATATTTAGTGAAATATTTCAAAATTCTCTCATTGGTTGGTCTGATCATGAGTTTTTTCTTCATCTTTATGATTATAAAGTTATATATCTGGGAGTCACTTTAATATGATTTTGCAAATGGCCATACTGTTTTCATACATTCAAATAGTAGTAGTCAAGTCCTTGAAAAGAATAAACTGATGTGTGAAGAGAATTCTCTTCAACAAAGGAAGGAAGAGAAGCAGGGTAATGGATGAGGCAGTGAGGAGCTTTGGGACTATCTTGGGGGTGGGAGATTGTTTGACACATTCTTCTCTTGTATCTCTCTACTGGGAAAGACTGCAGTCAGTGTGTTAATCCTGTCTCTCCAGTCTCCATTATTCTCCCCATGGGTAGGCAGAGAGATGGAGAGAAATGATCTATTATTCTATATTGAATATTGGAGTAAATGTTGGTAATTCATAGCTCAGGCATTCTAACGTTGCTTTCCTCTGTGAGTAAGCTAATTGCAAGGGATGCCTGTTTGTTTCTTCTTTTCAGATGCTGGTTGCCCATGTAGAGATGTTTTCCCCTGACTATTGTAAGTGGGTGGGTTAACTTCGCCCACTCAGGAATTAAACATAAAGTATCTTACTGACTCAGACAGTAAGCTACCGTATCAAATTCCTCCCTTGTTAGTAATAACGTCAGTGATTTGATACACATGTGCAGGCTTCTAGGCTTAGTTTGTGATTGATTTATATAGTACGTTGGGAAAATTCTTATTTCTGTCCTTTCTACCACAGTCTAAGGAAGGTTAGCCATATCAGTTTATTTTGATGATGGCTATGTCCAACTCTTAACTTGCCATGATGTAGGAGTATGAATGACGTTTTGGCTATCCTTTTGGCTTAGAAATTTAAACATAGTTTCATCACCTTTTCTGTTCTTCTGATAGGACTAAAGCTGAACTTTCATGATCTATGATATAAATGGAGACACAGTGTGGAAATAGACTGCTCTAGATTTCAGACCAACAACTGCAAACATGAGAAACCAAAGCAAAGTTAACCCAAGGATTTGTACATGGGAAAATAATATAAGGCTGAGGGGTAATACCAGGACAGATGGGGACAATGTAGAAGTAGAAGCAGGTATATCAGCTTCTAATAAACATCTTCCTGATCTGCCTTTATGTTTGAAGCAGAATAATATTAGTACACGGGTGTTTTCAATTCAGTGAGCCCGGATGCATATTGTAACTATTATGTAAATACAAGGCGGGATGAAGAGAATGTATATAGCGTAATGAAAGCCATATTCTTTTTCTTGAAAGCCATATTCTATAAATGATAGAATAAAGAAGCATATATTGTATTTTAAAATTTTTATTTATTTTTTTTTACTGAAGTGTATGAGTGTATTGCCTGCATATATGTAAGTGCACCTGTGTTGTGCAATGCCCAAGGAGGTCAGAAGAGGGCTTTGGATCCCCTGGAACTGGTGTTACAGACACAGTCCTCTGCAAGAGCAGTCAGTGCTCTTAACCTCTGAGTCATCTCTGCAGTCTAGAATGTATTGTTTATAATAAAATGTCATTAACAGTAATATTGTAACTGCCCTATGAATTGGTAGCTATTATTAGTAGTTATTAAGAACACTGATGGTGCCAAGAATCAGAGAAGAAGAGGATAATTTCAGGAACTCAAAGATAAAGCTGAGATCTCCTTGTTTCTGAATAACTGTACTTTCTGCAACACTTCAGCCTCTAGCTGCTCAACTGCTTCATGACTGCTTAGCTGCTGAAGGAATGTGTGGTCTACAAGGACAGTATGGACCATTTCCCTATAGTTGGGTATGTGGTGTTAGTCTTTAACATAGACATTTGTAGGAAAAGCAGATAAATTGAGATGAAGAGGAGCATTTCTGTACCTATGAAATAAGAAGTGCCCGTGACTTAGTGGGTGGCCCTGTGTGTTAATCAGAGATCTGAATTACATCACAAAGCCAAATAGAAGAAAATTATAGCTGGTGTGGAGGTCAGGGTCACCAGAGACTTAGCTTTCATTCACAAGGCTTCATAAGGCACCATATATCTTGGTGAATTTATCAGGTTCAGAAACCTGGATTCTCTCTCTCTCTCTCTCTCTCTCTCTCTCTCTCTCTCTTTCTGTCTCTCTCTCTCTCTCTCTCTCTCTTGCTTTCTCTCTGAATCTCAGTAACTCCACAAAACTGATATAAAAATCAAAATGTTTTACTAACAAAAAGGGAAAAATAATACTTTTGTAAAAATGTGTACCTTTTGGTTTTAAAAAATTTATTATTTTAATTTGTATATAGAGCAACATTCATGGCATTTTCACTTTTCCTCCCCACCCTGCATCATCCTCCCCACTCTCCCTGTTCCCACGCCTGCTTGTACCATCCCTCACACTTTTATTTCCCACGTGTGCTATGATCCACCCTTTCCTTAAAGCCTCTTTTCCCCTCTCATGGGACCCTCTCTGTACTCACTCCACATAGTTATACATGTATAAAAATCAGAAGCTAGGCTCTCTTATCAGAGAGAACATGCAGTGTTTATCTTTTTGAGCCAGAGTCACCTCTGTTAATATAATATCTTCCAATTCCATGCATAGTCCTTCAAATTTCCTTTTTCTTAACAATTAAGTAAAATTCCATTGTCACATTTTCATATTCATTCATCAGTTGACGGACATCTAGACTGATTCTATTTCCTTGCTATTGTGAAGAGAGCTGTAATAAACATGGGTGAGCAAGTATCTCCATGGTAGGATAATAGTCTTGGGATATAAGCCACGGAGCTGTATGGCTGCTTCATATGGTTCTATTTTCATGGCCAGACAAGTCAAAAATATGAAGAATGCCAGTAAGAGAAGCAGCCAAACCACCCATTGAATAAACTTCCTATCTGCTTCTTGAATAAACTTCCTATCTGTCTCATTCTTCACTTCTTAATCTATTTTCAGAGTGAGGCAAGAGTGATCTTATTTAAAACATGAAAAACTGTGTAGTTTTGTTCCTGTATAAAACCATAACAACTTGCCATTGGGGACAGAAAACCTAAATCCTTTGTACTACATGAAAAAAAAAATCTAGGTATTTTGACCCAAATTTATCCTGAAGAATATTTCCTCTGAGTTGCTTAAGATTTATAGACACATTCCAGAATAAAAACAATATCACTGAAATTCCTGTCAGAAAAATATTTTTATTGTGACTTCAAAACTATCTGACATTTCCTCCATCACTGAAAACATCACATTATAATTTCTTTTTAATAGTGAGTTTTATTTTTAGCAGAAACACCTATTTGGAAAATCACTCAAACTCCAAAATGATCATGATCACTACCCATTTGGGATGTACTGAAGCAGCTGATGGGACTTTGAGGTGCGATGAAGGATTCATGCATACTTGTTCACTCATTTAATGTTTATTACGCTTTAAATATTAAGCACTTTTCAACAGGAATGAAACATACTGCTCTGTCACGGATTTTAATTTTAGCTAGAGGCAAAAATTATCAGACCCATATGCACACAGAAAGTTTAAAAAAGTGAGCAAGTAAAAGAAGTATGGTAAGGAGTGCTGTAGAGATCTCAACCACTGTGTGTGCACAGATCAAAGGCTACAGAAGCCTATAGTTAACATTTGGAAAGTTATCTGTGTCTTCGAGTAGGGTTTAATATAATTTGAGTGAAAGTATAACAAAGAGCCTGGACTCTGTTTATCTAAGTACTGATACAGTAGATTTGGGCAGGATCTTTGGTTGTGTTCGCTAATAGGATCTCAGCCATACATACATACATACATACATACATACATACACAC
>NW_008354502.1:1607990-1612839 GCF_000622305.1 Nannospalax galili
ATATGTGTGTGTGTATGTATGTTTATATGTGTTCTTGTGTATTGAAGACTTGTGAGGGATATCAAGTTGGTTTAGGTAAGTATGCAAGTTAAAAAAATATTTTGTTACTTTTGTTTTATGCGTGTATTTTGCCTGAATGTATGTAAGTGCACCGTGTGGGTGCAATGCCCCACAGAGGCCAGGAAAGAGTATTGGATCTCCTGGAACTGGAGTTACAGACAGTTCTTAGCCACCATGTGGGTGCTGGGAATTGAACCCAGTTCATCTGTAAGAGTAGCCAGTGCTCTTGACTGCTGAGCCATCTCTCCAGTCCCAAGTATGCAAGTTTTAAAGGAAAGTTTATATTGTTTTAAAAGTATTTTATTTATTTATTTCTTGTTTTATGTGTAAGAGCATATTGTCTGCATGTATGTTAGTGCACTCATGTCATGCAGTGCCCATGGAAGCCAGAAGAGGACGTCGGGTTTCCTGGAGCTGGAGTTATGGACAGTTGTTTAGTAGCCATGTGGATGCAGTGAATTGAACCCAGTTCCTCTGCAAGGGCAGCCAGTACTCTTAACCACTGAGCCATCTCTCTAGTCCCACCATTTATATTCTTAAGATCTCTAAAGAATGCTTGTGTGAAGTTCCTAGAGTGTTTGCTGCTCAATGCCATAGGGGATCTGATTATCCTTTTAGTGAACAGTTTTGCCATTCTCAGCCAGTGCCTCACCAGATAAACTGAATATTACTAAAAGGACACGGGGGTATTTCAGAAGGTAGAGTTAACCTGAAGACATCTTTTTTTATGAAGATGCATTAAAACTTGTGCCTAATCTACTAAGAAATGCCAAGTCACCTCAGGTGATAAAATAAAATGTTCAGAAGCAATCATTTCAGTTTAATCTTTTTGAAACCTGATTTAGGAAAGATAAGGTTAGCCAGAATCCAACACAGTGATTGCTTCATAGAAAATGAAATAGGACAGTATATATTGAGCATGTGAAACATTGCTGAATAGCCTTCATTCTGCACCCTTAATGTCCAGAAAACCCAATCACAATGATTTCATTTTATCTCCTCAAGCAATTAACACAGAAACCTCCAAGACAAACATTTGAATGACTAAAGTGAGGAAGAGCCATGTTTTTGGAAATTTAGTTCATAATAAGATTTGTTGATGCTTGAAAAATTTGTGCAATACTACAGCCTCCCAAACTAGAAGTAACAGATGTTGGTAGTGTTTACATATTTTAATTTAAACTTTTTAAAATAAATAAATTTTAAAGGATTTAGAGTGAGAAGTATGGATGAGCCCAAAGGATCTCAAGCTCATTTTTTCTATTTTCCTCTACACTGTCAGTAAATTATTACCTTTCTCTAATACACACATAAGCACACCCTTAGCTAATATATATTATCTTGAATTTACTGTGTGCTCTGTCATATTCTAAACAATAAGCTTGTGATACAGATACTAAAAATATTCACATTTTGCAGACCAGAAAACTTAATTTATAGCTGTTATATTTTCTCTAGGAATATGCAGTAACAAATCAAATGGTCAGAATTTTAAATGAGATCTGGCAGAGCTCAAAACTTGAGAGTCTAGCCCCATGTACTACTTAACATGTTAACGTAAGAGTAAGCAGAATTATTCATAGGACAATGCAAATATAGCCAGATACTCAATATAAACATAGTAGCTACATATACATATCAGTATAAGATTGTGCAAAAAATACTTATTTCTTTTTGATTTAAGTAACTAGAAATTTAAATCCTCATCCTTCTTTGCCATCCAGAAATTTATTCTGATTTACTGTTTGGGCTCAACTTTTCTGGTGTTTCACTAGAATACTTGGGTCCTAAGCTGTTCCACAGAATTAGAGCAAGCTCCTTAGCTTTCAGGACTCGTCCATCCTGATTATTACTGAGAAGACCCATGTTCTTCCTGGCACCATTGTTTTAGGTCCAGTAGTTCTAATAAGCTTGAGACACAGAAGACTGTTCTGAAGGATTCCAGGGCCTTTATGCATTTGTTTTAGTTTTATTAAATCTTGAAGGATGAAGCATGTTCCTAGATGTTAAATAAACCACAGCAATTGGACAGATTTTCTGCTCTTATCGTCAATCTTACCTCAGTCAGACTAGCTAAGATCAAGAGAAGAAATGATACCAAATGCTGGCCGTCATGCAGGGAAAGGAGAACCTACTTCACTGCTGGTGGGATTGCAAACTGGAAAGCAGTGTGGAGAACTCTTAAGAAACTAAAAATGAATCTACCATATCATCCTGTTGTCCCACTGCTTGGCATAAACCCAATGGACTCATCCTACTGCAGAGGTACTTGTGCATCCATGTTTGTTGCTGCCCTTTTCACAGTAGCTAAGAAATGGAAGTAAACTGTTCTTCAGCTGATGAACGAGTAATGAAAATGTGGAATATTTACACAATGGAGTTCTACTCATCGGTAAAGAAAAACAGATAACTGAAAGCAACAAGAAATTGTTATACTAAGTGAACTAACAGATTCAGAAAACAAGTGATGTGTTTTCTCTCTCATTTGTGGATCTTGGCTCCAAATCTTTACAAGTGAGTATATATCCTGATGTAACCACAGGAGCCAGGAAAATGGAAATGACCCATGGGAGTAAAGGGGAAAGAGGAGCTTCAAAGATGGGGGATACTAGGAGACAAGTATTATCAAGGGGGAGATAGGGATAATGAGGCTACTTTAACTAGGGATGGAAGGTTATACAGGACGAGAGGAAAGAGAGATAAATAACACTTGGATGGTAAGATGGTATGAAAAACAAGGGGGGGCTGGAGAGATAGCGCAGTGGTTAAGAACACTGACTGTTCTTGCAGAAGACCCGGGTTCAAATCCCAGCACCCACATGGCAGGTAACAACTGTCTGTAACTCCAGTTCCAGGGGATCCGACAGTCTCTTCTGTCCTTCGCAGGCATTGCATGACACAGGTGCACTTACCTACATCCAGGCAATACATGCATACACATAAAATGAAAAAATAAATAAAATATAAAAAAACAGAGGGAAATGTATTAGTTCAAAAGCCTATTACACATATATGTGTGTATGTGTATACACACACACACACACACACACACATATATATATATATATAGAGAGAGAGAGGATATATGTATATATATGTCTAAGGCTGTATAACAAAAACTGACTCCCTTTGAATTGTAGGTCAGGGTAGTCCAAGTGACTCCAAAAATAACACAGGCTATTGCACAATTCTTTATTTCCTCCCAGAACTGGAAGATAAGACCCTATTGCTGAAGACAGGACATACTTGGAGCAATGGAGCTGGAACTGACATGGAGGACTCCTTTCCAAGACTAGCTTCCATAGTATCAGAGGATACCATGCAACTGTCAAGAGAGAAACCAATCAATGGTCTTCTTCCCCAGTTGCAAAACCTAATAAACACAACAATGACTAACCCAACAAACTATCCCTATCGGCGCAGTATATTTTCCTTTTATATGTATAGGTGTATTTGGACATTTCCAAAATAAAATGTTAGAAATACTGAACCCAGGATCAATCAATGTGCCCTGTTTTTCGTGTGTGTGTGTGTGTGTGTGTGTGTGTGTGTGTGTGTGTGTGTGTTTTTATAGATTGCCATAGTTTGGTAAGGTGTAATCTTTTCTCACTTTTCCCCAGAAGTGTTTAACTCACACCCTGGCTTTACTTTTGTTAATTTTAGGATCTCTTCAAGAGTGACATGTTCAACTCAGACTTATTTGATGTTATGTTGAAGTTGTTTTTTGTCTCCTCATTTTTCTCTTTATTTTAAATGCTTAGATTCTTAGGTTTATTCACTTTGTTATTAAGAATTCAGTTTATAATAGAACCCAGTTCTATACGTTTATAGACTATAATTCTCTATTTAAATTCTGGATTTCTTGTATTTTAAATTATTTATTTTTTATTATATGTTTGTGAATGTATTGCCTGCATGTGTGTAAGTGCACCCACATAGTACAATACCCTCAGAGGGCAAAAGAGGGCATCGAATCCCTAGAACTGGAGTTACAGATGATTGTTAGCCACCATGTGGATGCTGGGGAACCAAACCTGGGCCCTCTGCAAGAGCAGCCAGTACTGTTAACCACAGAGCCATCTCTCCAGCCCTGATTCTTAGTAATTTTGTTATATGTTTGTCCTTTCATATTAAATTAGATTAGTTCTGACACACTCAAGGATTCCAAAATTTATGATTGATGCTCAGTACAACAAATGATACCACATTTGAACAAAATCTGTGTATATCTACATATCCTTTGGCATGCCTTGATATTTAGATTATTATACTACCTAATACAATATGACTACTACATAGTTATACTATATTACTTAGGGAATACTGACATGAAAAAAAGTCTGTGTGTGTTTGGTTCATGGGTTTTTCCCAAATATTTTGATCTGAAGTTACTTGAATATGTAGAATGCTTGGATATAGAGGACTGATAGTATTTTGCTTCTTAGCCTACATGTCTCTTGAATGAGTCTGAGCTGATAGTTCTTCGTTATTCTTGTATGACTATCTTATGATTTTTATATTTAATTTTTGATTTATTTATTCTTTTATGTGTGTGTGTCTTGCCTGCATGTATATAAGTGCACACATGTTTGCAATGCTTATCGAGACCAAAAGGGGGTGTTGTATCCCCTGGACATGGAGGTACAGATGGTTAACTGGGTGCTGGGAAACAAACAACAAACTTGGGTTCTGTGCAAGAGCAGTCAGTGCTCTTAATTGCTGAGACACCTCTCTAGACTTTCTATCTTACAATTGTTATATTTATTTTTTATTTTTAAAAAATACTTTA
>NW_008354502.1:1612857-1614072 GCF_000622305.1 Nannospalax galili
TGAGTGGATTTCCTGAATGTATGTAAGTGCACCTGTGTCATGCAATGCCCGAGGAGGTCAGAAAAGGGCATGGGATCCCCTGGAACTGGAGCTACCTATGGTTGTTAGCCACCATATGGGTGCTGGGATTCAAACTTGGGTCCTCTGCAAGAGGAGCCAGTGCTCTTAACCGCTGAGCTTTCTCTCTAGCCCCTCCCTACCTTACAATTTTATTTTTACTTTCTTTCTTTCTTTCTTTCTTTCTTTCTTTCTTTCTTTCTTTCTTTCTTTCTTTCTTTCTTTCTTTCTTTCTTTCTTTCCTTTTTCTTCCTTCAGTGCTGATTATTGAACTCAGTACCTTGCACATGCTAGGCAGTCTTCTGTAGCCCCAGCCGGCCTGGAACTCACTATGTAGACCAGGTTGACCTCAATCTCACAGTTTTTCACCTGCCTCGGCCTCCTGAGCGCTGGGATTAAAGACACATGCCACCACATCCAGAACCTATCTTACAGTTTTTAAAATGAGCTGGTCAGGGGCCTTGTTTTCCACTTATTTTGGAAGCTGAAAGAGCATTTTCTTGAGCTACCATAAATCTCTTTTGAGGCTTCCTAGGTACACTAGGCCATTCTGCATTTCCAAGAGGAAGCAATGTTTCCAAATATTTAATCTCTCCCCATCCTCAGTATATGGAGACCCATGACTATCTCCTGCAATAATATTCTATGGATTATCAACTTGTAAAATGATGACCAGATATTTTTGAAATTTTCCTTTTTCTTTTTTTTCCCCAAATCAGAGGGAAGTGGAAGTGATCATGTCTTGGATCTTGCTATCTTACCTTATCTGATTACTTGGTACAATAGATTATTTAGTATTGATAGTGGACCAAGCACTGTACCAGCTTTGGAGATACGAAGAGTAATATTTCTTCCCAGCTCAAAAGTACTCTGTGGGATAAATAACGAATGAACACAGGTGTTCTGGTGACAGAGAAACAAAGGTGATTTTAACTTAGAGTACTAACATAAAGGCTACAAAATAATATGTCACAAAAGAGAAATTTTTCACTTGTACCGATTCAATTACTAAGTGGGTGACTTTAAAATGTGTTATAAATTGTTGTTCTTATGATTTTTTTCTTTGTAACACAGGAAAAAGAAAATTAATCTCATTTTACAAAAATGTTTCAAAATCTTTTAAGACTTAGTAAAGTAAGTGGTGGTTTTAATTTAGGG
>NW_008354502.1:1614545-1620738 GCF_000622305.1 Nannospalax galili
ATGGCTTGTTATTTTCATCTCTTCTATTTTGTAATCATTCTTATGTATCTCCAACAAAGAAATTATTAGAAGGTCTAATATCATGCTAACATGCCCTATATATAAGGAGATAGCACATAATGGACATGGTAATGTTGAATGGTCTGTGGAAAATGATCAAAGGAAGAGAAAATAATGTACAAGGGGATGGAGAGATGGCTCATCAGTGAAGAGCACTCGCTGCTCTTACAGAGGATCCAGGTGTGATTCTCAGCACCCACATGGTGACTAACAACCATTTGTAACTCCAGTTCCAGAGGAACCTGATGCCCCCTTCTGACCTCTGTGGGCATTGCACAATATGGGTGCACTTACATACATGCAGACAATACATTCATACATACAACACACATACACACACACTCACACACACAAATTGGCAAAACTCGTGTTAGTGAGAGTAAAACAAAACTCTTTTGAAGAGAATTTGTTGTCATTACTGAAGTTGTTACAACTCTTCTGGAAAAGATTGAGTCAAATGTTAGTAATGAAAATGCAAAGTCATTCATAGTCCCTGATTCTTCAGTAACACTACTGGAAGGCATTCATCCAGGGGAAAACATATTCATTTATTACAGCATAAAGTCTCTGTGTGGCATCATTAGAATTCAGTGACATAAATGCTCATCATGCCCATATGACAGATGGGAAAATAAAAATCCAGAGATATTAAGACCTTTAGGTTTAAACTTTACAACTGTGGCTTATCCTGAAAACTGAAAAGTTTTGGTTCAATGATATTTTGTATTTAATTTAGGCTCTGGATCTACAGAAACAAAAGCACCTACTATTTACTGAGCATTTACTATGCACAAGCTTTTTCACATGTGCAGTGTGACCTTATGTTACAACCCATTGGTGCCCTGTGTTTTTCAATAAGGAGACTGGCAATTCTCCAAATGTAAACAAGCCAGTATGAACAACCTTTTTCCAGAGTCTGGTTTTCTAACTACTCCATTGAAGTCTCTCTTTAGGATAAAACGTGTAAGATAAGGTCCTCAGAAAGTTCACAGCCCAGTTACAAGGAGGTCGAGTTGTTCTGATTCAGGATACATGGCTGAGGTACGATGGCAACACAGAGGACATTCACACTAATATTCCTATGCTTTGCTTCTCCTAGTGATGACGGGGTTTTGTGGGAGGGTCTTCAATCATGTCGCCATTTGGAAACTCAATTTCTTTTGATGTTTCTAACTTTGGATATTCACAGGAGCTGGAGAGGTAGTTCAACAGGTAAAAAGTTTTGATTCCCCAGAACATGTGTGACAGTATGCTTATAATTCTGGGACTGGGAAGGTAGAGAGTGGTAGATCACTGGGATTTGCTGACTTGTTGGTTTAATAGGAACACCAAGCTCCAGGCTCAGTTAGAGGTCCTGTCTCAAAAAGCAAAGTGGAGAGCTATTGGGGAAGACAATCAATGCCAAGCTCTGGCCACTATATACATGTTCACACATGTTAAGGCACCCTCCAACAAGCAAGCACACAGATATACACACAAGCATGCACACAGAAAATCATATCCACTGTCTGGGAAGACATTGAGGCAAGGTACATGTATTTTTATTGATTGATTGGTTGAAAATTCTATGTGTTTTGGGCACCTTTATAGAACAAATCAAAACAATAATATTCATTAAATATAGTGGGATATTGGGACTGGAGAGATGGCTCAGTGGTTAAGAGCACTGACTGCTCTTGGAGAGGACCCAGGTTCAATTCCCAGCACCCACATGGCAATTGAACCATCCTTAACTCCAGTTCCAGGGGAATCTGACCCCCTCTTCTAACCTCTGCAGGCTTTGAACGGCATGGGTGTACTTACACACATGCAGGCAATACATTCATACACATAAAATAAAAATAATAAAAATAAAATATTTTTAAAAATAATGTGATAAAATGCATTAAATGTTAGTAAAGCCTGCCTCCACTCTCTTTGACAAAATATTTTTTATTTCTGAAGTTATTTTGCTTTTATGATTGAATAAATTTGTAATGGTGTATTATCAAGTTATATCGTTATTTAAATATTAATGGAAATAATGAGCAATGTCCTTTGGATTAGTGCATAGCCTGACACTATTTTATTTGGATGTTTATGGCAAAAGACAGAGGCCACCATATGTAGAAATAGTGCTTCTCCAAATTCAAGCCTCGGTTCCAGCCTCTTGCCCTGGGTAAATCTAAGAGTGCTCCTGCAGGTCTTTTCTGGGAGGACTCAGTTTATACTTGAGGGGCCAGTGGCAGTGGCAGAACTGGCCACAAAATCAGCACTGAGACATTCGCTTGTCACGTAATAGTTTTTGAGGTGTGTAATCGTGATATAAACATGAGATGTATTTAGAAGGTTGAAAAGTATAAAAAGGAGTCCCATTATTAGAAAATTATCAGACATGCCACCCAGAACATTCCTGCCTTTGTCACAGGTCATGGTATAAACACTGAGAGTTTGTCATTAGATGTTCTGTTGAAAGAAAAGTTGGGTAATTTTCAGTTTCTTATACAAAGAGCAAACATCATCTGAACATTTCCTTACACGAAGTGCTTAAAGACATTACTCACTGACCCTTGGAGTAGATTTTTGCTGTCTTCACTACAGTCATGGGAATGGAAGCTGAGAAAGGATAAAGTAACTTGCCAAAGGTCAGAATCTTGTGAACTGTAAAGCCAAGAATTAAACCCAAGCAGTAAAGAAACTCTTTTATTCACTAGATGGCCTGCTGCATTGCAGAAATACAGTATTAGACGTTTATGATATCATAACCATTTCTCCCATGTCTTTAGCTACTATTACCATCCACCTGGCCTGTAAGACCCTTTTCAACACTCTACATAACATACTCTAAATTTGCTAATTAATATTGTTTAATGGTCATCATTTAAATATAATGAGATAATTGAGCAGAATTAAAAACACTCAGTAGTGCTGGAAACAAAGCATTAGGATTCACTGGTGTAGATAAAATGGCTAAACCAGCAGGTAACATATCCCTTTATCCTTCCTCTTTTATATAATGTCATGAATAGCTCCATGTGATTTTGCAGAATTTTTTTTTCAAAATATAACACAATCCAGATGTGGCTGCTATAATTTAAAAGAAAATAATCTTGCTTTATTTCTATGGAGGGTCTTCCATTGTTAGTAGTAGGGTGGGTTAAAGAAAACAAAGTGAATTTTGTAATTCTGAAAAAACTTGTCCATTATTACAATGAGAAACCACAGTAGAGGTCATCAGTGTCCTTATTGGAACAAGATCAACTTTAAGAAATAACTGGTGGGGCTTGGTATGGTGGCGCACACCTTCATCTCAGCACTCAGGGAGGCAGAGGCAGGCAGATCTCTCTGATCCCCCTGGTACAATAGAGGTATGATTGTTTTTGTGACAACAATCTGATTTCTGATTGAATGTAAGACCAACTGTGTGGAAGGGAATGCATACCTAGTATTGCAAACTTAGCCCAAACTATGGCTGGAGACCCTAGTGGGAAATGTCCTAACTGATATTTTGTTAAATGAACATGAATTCATATTGCTTTATAAATATTTATGTTTATACTCAGAGACTAAGGCTGCTTTCAGCCTGGGTCAGAGAACCTTCTTTTTATAATGCCAACTATTAATGCAAATACTCATCATTGGTCAAAATTCTAAGAAAAAGTGATTATTTAGTGCTCAGCCATAAATGAAACATCTATATCATTCTCTCCTAGGCCCAGGCAATAGGGCAGAAAAGGGAGGCTATAAAAGCACGCTACCTCTCACTGTCTTCTGGTTAGAACATGACTTTTGCAAACACGAAAACACAGAATCTGCAGTAACTCTTTAAAGACATGTAAAAAGAAGTCATTGAAGTAGGAAGGGGAATAGTTGGGAAGAAGTGGGTCAGCAGGAGTGGGAGGAAGATGAGAGAAGGTGATGGGGGGTAAAGATGATCACGATTCATTGCACATATGTATGAAATTATACAAAACTAGACTAATAATGAAAAACATTCTATCAAAAAAGATAACTAACTGGTAAAAAATAAAAGTAGAATCTAGTATATAAACAATGCAACATAGACCAGAGGAAATATTGGAGACCTTGTTCAGTGACCAATGGAAGCTTCATCTCTGTCACATAAGCTGTACTACCTTAGAAAATTGAATAGAAGTTGATTTTAAGCTGACTACACCTAATAACACAGGGGTATTTTGAGTTTATGCAAGTTGATGTATATGCTTAGGATGGAGTAAACTTCAAATACATGATAGCTTTCAAATCCACTTTATATTACTCATACAAGATCAGTGGTTTTACTTTATAGAATAAACAACAAAAATAGGATACATTTAAATAAAGGTAGAGTTCACCACTGTGCACCATTCAGAGTCTTGGCTGGATAGGGGTAGAGTTTACCACTCTGTACCACTCAGATCTTGGAAGGGTGCAAGTAGAATTCACCACCACTATGCACCATTCAGGCTCTCGGATGGATAGGGGCAGAGCTCACCTCTCTTCACCATTCAGGGTCTTGGATGCATACTGGTAGAATTTACTACTCTGTACCATGCAGGGGGTTCAAACCTGCGACTCCCATGCAATGATGACTGGGGATGAGTAAGTGCGCTGTTCGCCAGCCTTTGCCGCCCCCAGCACCGGGGACAATCAGATGCAACGGGGAGCCTAGTCAAGCAGGGACTCATTTATTGCAGGTGCTACAGAGCTTATAAAGGTATCTGGAAATCCCCCTCCCCCCTGAGGGTGTATCTTAAGGATGGTCATGTGCTGATCACGCACTCCTCAGCAGTGTGGAAGTATCCTTCCGACTTTTAAAACAAGTCAGGCCACACCCCAGTAACTTCCTCTCAGACCTCTGCAAGGTGGGGCCTTTAGGTCCCCACATTTCCCCCTTTTATTTTTATATTAAGGCCAGACTGAGTTTATTTCACAACTTACCCATCTCATAGATGGCTCCCTGAGGAGAGATGGCTATCTCCTTCTTCTAATCTTATGCATTTTTGCCTGTCTTAGGTTGTGTCATCTCTGACCAAGCCTTGCCCATCATTGGATCATGCACCTGGCCATGTGCATGTCCTGTCTTAGGAGTGCTTGTCATGGGACATCTTACCTGTCCTTGGCTAAAAATGTATCATGATTAAGGGCAGCCGCATGGGTAATGCCAGCCCGTGACAGTCTTTGTCTCTGCCTAACTCGGTTAGCCAAGCATGGTCAACCGGAGGGGGTATATTCCTGGGGAGTCTGTAATCATGAGAAGGTGGGCTGTGGTAGTTCCAAGGGTCCTCTGTCACTGAATTATCTGGTAAAGACACTTCAAAATAAGCATTATCAAGAGAAACAAAGCAAGTCATGGCGTAGGACAAGTTGAAATACTTCTGAGACCATGTACCTTTTAGCCAATCAGCCAGTTGTCTGAAAGGGAAAGAGGTTGACTGGCAAAGCCTCGACCCATGGTTAGCAATGGACCTGGGCCTTTCCATTGCCCTGTAATGAGGTCCTTCTACCTTACCTGTACCTCAGGTCTCTGCTCCTGTCATCCCCAATGCTTCTGAAACCGGGATTCCAACTGATTTTTTTGAAAATTAAGAACATAAATAGTGAATAAGGCCACACCCAACTGTTGGTGGGGGCTTATTCCCCATTTTTGTTTTTGTAATTGAATTTTTAGGTTTGGATGGTTGTGTTGTATAATGATTTGACCTAGGGGATTGTAGGGAATTCCTATATTGTGTTGAATTCCCCAAAGTGAAAAGAAATCTTGTAAATTTTTACTCACAAAACATGGTCCATTATCAGTTTTAATTCTTGGGGGCAATCCCAACGTAACAAAGCAATGGAGAAAATGAGACTGAGCATGTTTAGACTTCTCTCCTGTATGCGTGGTAGCGCAACAAGCATGTGAGAATGTGTCGATGGACACAAAAATATACTTAAGTTTTCCAAAAGGAGCATAGTGTGTGACATCCGTTTGCCACAAGGAATTGGGTTTGAGTCCCCTGGGGTTTACCACTGGCTGTTGCAGAGGCGGTATCTGTAGAAAGGGTTGACACAAGCCATTTTGTCTGCCTCTACATTGCCTTGGGATAAAAGCCCAGGCAATCCTTGGTGCCCCCTAAGATGCTGTAAGAAGATAGGGGCTTCTCTCTCTCTA
>NW_008354502.1:1621642-1632575 GCF_000622305.1 Nannospalax galili
TTGCCCCCAATCCTTTTTTTTTTTTTTTTTTTTTTCTTTCTTTTCTTTTCACCTTCCTTTGAGCCCCACGTTGGGCACCAGTTGCGGGGGATTCGAACCTGTGACCCCCATGCAATGATGACTGGGGATGAGTAAGCATGCCATTTGCCAGCCCTTGCTGCCCCCAGCACCAGGGACAATCAGACGCATCGGGGAGCCTAGTCAAGCAGGGACTCATTTTATTGCAGGTGTTACAGAGCTTACAAAGGCATCTGGAAATCCCCCTCCCCCCTGAGGGTGTATCTTAAAGATGGTCACGCGCTGATCATGCACTCCTCAGTGCAGAAGTATCCTTCAGACTTTTGAAACAAGTCAGGCCGTGCCCCAGTAATTTCCTCTCGGACCTCTGTAAGGTGGGGCCTTTAGGTCCCCACAGTACCGCTCAGGTCTTGGGTGGATTCAGGTAGAGTTCACCACTATGCACCATTCAGGCTCTTGGATGGATAGGGGTAAAGACCACTACTCCCAAGTGTTCAGATTCTCAAAAAGATGCAGGTATAATACCATATATTGTGCAGGCTATTGGATAGCTGGGGCCAGACTTCACCACTCTGTTCACTTCAGGGTCTTGGATAGATCACCCAGAGCTTGTTTTTTTCTGGTTTAAACCCTTTGTAAAAAAATCTATTCTATTTTAGTTTGGTTTCTGTTGCTATGATAAAAACACTGACCGAAAGCAAACTGAAGGAGGAAAGAGTTTATTTGGCTTACAGACTACAGTCCTTCATTGAGGGAAGCCAAGGCGGGAAATGAGGCAGAGACCATGGCTGCTTCCTGGCTTGCTACCTCTGATTAGCTCAGCAATTACACAGCCAGACTCCTCTGCCCAGGGATGACACTTCCCTCAGTGGGCTAGACCCTCCTTCATCAATTAGCAGTCAAGAAAATGCCCCACAAAAATGTCCATAGACCCATCTGATGGAGGAAATTCCTCATTTGAGAGTCCCTCTTCCCAGGTAACTGTGGTTTGTACTAAGTTGACAAAATCTAACCAGCATATTTTATAGATTGCAGAATTTATACATTCCCTCTGGCATACTAACTATCCAATCCAGTGTATGTATGTTCCATATTTTTTATGATGGAAAAGCTTTATTTTTATATCCTAATCAAACAATAATCATATTTTGAGGGGAGGCAGATGAGGGAGGTCCATTGCTAAGGAAACTTTGGCCACAAGGGGGAGGTAGAAGAACTTGTTCAGGAAACCCAGCAGTGGTTTTCTTCATTTAATTTCTCCTTTTCACATTCCTCCCTCACTTTCACAGTTTTATTTGGTATCTTGAACTTGTCTTGCAGGCTCCCTGGTTCTAAAAATACCCACATGCAATCTATACATGGAGATTTTATTGATGTTAACCACCTTTAATATCAGACTGATGTCTCAGGGTGAGGTAAGCTGGTGCCTTACTGGCAATATGGTCTTCAATCCCAGGTCCACCTTTATGGATTTTACAGCATTAGCTCAGTACAGTCACTGTCCTTACATATTTAATCAGTTAGAAGGACTTATTAGTGGTCACAGGAAGGTAGCTGGGCATGAGTTAGCACAACACCTATCAGCTGAAGAGAGCTATACAGGTCTTGTTTTCTTGGGAATTATCTGGATTACCTGGTCTAAGCTTATGAATTTCTCTGGTATCTTCGTGGTTTGTTATTCATTCATCATCACTCCAGTTCCCACAGGATATTCTAGAACACATTCTCTTTGACTAGGTTTGTCTAAAGTTCAGCTTTAGGTGACATAGTCTAGTGTGAATGTGTGTGTGTGTGTGTGTGTGTGTGTGTGTGTGTGTGTGTTATGTGAATGTGTACAAACCACAGAGGCCAACTTTGGGTGCTTTTCCTCATGAGGTTTTTAACTTTTCTTTTTGCAACACGGTCTCTCTCTGGGACCTGGGGTTCTCTGATTTTGAGGCTGGCTGAGCAGCAAGCTTCTAGCACACAACTGCCTCTGCCTACCTAGTGCATGCCACCATGGTGAGCTTTCTATATAGGTGCTGGGGATTGAATTCGGGTCCTCATGCTTTCACAGCAGATACTCCCCTGACTTTCTTCAGGCCTTAGGCTATAGTCTCAATGGATCGTTTTCAAGGCTACTTATTTAACGAGTACATAGGGACCAAAGAAGTAGCTCAGTGTGTAACAAGTGCTTGCTGTATAAACATGGAGACCTGAATTTATATCCTCAGAACCCACATAAAATTGAGTGCAACAGCATATGTCTGTTATGCCAGTGCTCCTGTGATGAGATGGGAGACGGAGACAGGAGAATTCCCAGAAGTTTGCAGGTAGCCTGGTATACACAGAGGCAACACAATAAGAGAGTCTGTCTCAACAAGATGGAAGAGAAGAACTAACATCCTAGGCTTTCCTCTGATCTCCACATGAATGTGTGGCATGTGCATGGTATATTTTACAAAGATATAACTTCCCTTACATGCACACAAAGATGTAACAATAACAACAATAACAATGAAATAAATATTGTGAGCTTTGCATATTATGTTTTCTTTTTGGCACCTTTTTGGCAAGGTCTCTCAGGAACTTACAGAATAACAGGGTTTTCTTTCTAGTAATATATTGTGCTATATGTGTGTATTGGTATTCAAAATCTTTTGCTTCCCATTTCCTATAGAATTAGGCCAAACCTACAAAAATGTAAGGCTATATAGCTTAGGGTCGTATAGGAAGACAGAACTTTCTAGAGAAACTATATACAAAAGTGCATGAGGGAAAGGTAAAGGGAAATTCATAATGACAGGAGGGCCTTGACCTCTATCCCAGAGGCAAGGGAAGGCAGCAACCGGTGGAGAGACCTATGTGTTAGATGCTGTAGCTGAGTCTGCAGTGGGAAGCCAACACAAACAATGTCTCAGCTTCCCGTTTCTGTCTTATAGTTTCCATTTGATGCACTGATTTATAGAACCCAAAGGAAGCCAGGGAGAGAGGGAACATGGTGTATGTAGTTCCCAAAGTTCAACCCCTGGGACCCAGATCAGGGTAGAACAGGGTGGAGAGGAGATCAGGAAGGCAGCACATAACCAGCCACACTGGGTCTTGCCATTTATTAAAATTCTATCCTTATTTTTCCTCTCTTTTTGTTACCATTCCTGTTCCTCTGAAAGTAGCAAATTCTGCAACTAAAATTCCCTTAACCAGTAAGTTCTCGACATTATATTAATAAATATTTTTGGAGCTTATTCTGTGTTCTAGACATATATCTAGCAGTTGGAAATTGTACTTTTCAAAGTGAATGTTGTCTTTACAAAGAGTGCTGCAAAATCTTTGAGAAGAGAGGCACACGTTAGATTAATTAACTTGTGATGAGGTACGTTCTGGAAGTTTCCAAGTGTAATAATAAGGGTAATAGCTAAGGTTGTTTCTGAAAAGTGACAAACAAAAGAGATGGAGTAAGACTGTTCTAAACAGAAATGAGAATTCTAGAAAGGGCCTTAAAATAAGGGAGGAGGTTGGCCTTTTTTGTGGCACTGCAGATGGCTCATTCCGGTGGTGTGCGGTTGAAGGGACTGAGGTGACAACTGAGAGAGGAGAGGTGATCGAGGCAGAGCAAAAGGCCAAGGAGGTCACAGTGGGGAGCAGGGCCTTTGGGTAATTGGGAGGCACTGACTTCATTCAGTTTCTGCAAAATCCTGTCAGAAATGTTTGAGAGTGTTTCCTAAGAAAGAAGGCTGCTGGAGGGAAAGCCAACATTTCTACAGCATATTCACAATTCTGAGCTCTTCAAGGCAGGGCTGTTCTCTGTGGTTCCATGAATGCTATCAGGACTGAAATGATTAGCATTGAAAGTCACTCAAATGATGCTTTGGAACCATCAACAGGGTAACCTCTAACTGGGACTCACTCAGTTATAACCTTGGACAAAGGAGATCTACTCATGTGTCCTTGGCTTGGCTGGTGGGTGTCAGAATGTGGCAAATGGAAGCAGTGTTCATGCCCCGCACTTCCCCTTTATAACTCCTTAGTCTTAGAGCTAGAATCAGATGGTTCACGTTTCAGTCAAGGCTCTGATAGAAAACAGTTTTTATGACATGTGCATTCCATTTGTTTTCTAAGAAGATTATTTTCTTCATCTGTGAAATCCTGAGAATTATAGCTTCTGTGCTGAAAATTCACATATGTTCTTTGAGAAAGAAGTAAGACAATCAATTTAAAAGAAAAGGTTTTATAACTCACAATCCATCACACTGTTGGGGTCTGTTATGGTTTGTCTCTAGCAGGAGGGTTGAAAGTCTTCCTCCTGAAGTGTGTAGGGGTGGTGGGGAACAAGTCTTACCATCAAGGCCCTGGGTACATGGTAGGGACAGGCACTTAGCAAACCTTGTTGCATTATTGCACAATAATCCCCTTTCCCACCATTTTGTGATTCATTAAGCTTTGGTGTTTACTGAGAGCTGAGAATCAGAAGCCTGGGCAAGCTGGTTTCCAGGATGTAAGTAGCACCTCTACTATATAGCACGGTGTTGGACAGTATGGGATAGAGATGTCTGGGGGGTTCTGGATTGCTTCAAGAAGAAGACAAAGTACAGAGAAAGTTCTGGTAACTGTTCCTTTATTAAGCATAAACTGGACAACTCCCTTCAGGTGGGAAGAGGTGCCAGAGTTGGCAGTCCCATGACTATGCTTGAAAATACCCTTTTACCTGGTCTGGGGGATGATACCTTGGACCCTCCCTATGTTTTTAGGTTGACTGCCTTGAACAAAAAGGGGATGCTGAAAGGCCTCCTGCCTCATTTTGTCCATTTAAAAATCTACTGAGCCTCTTGAGTGTTGGGATTAAAGGTATGTGCCATCACACCTGGCAAACTGATTCTTTTCATGTGCCTGGAGATAGGACTGATACTTGAATCTTGGTTCCATGTTAGTGACCAGCTAATTAATTTATTTGACACTAATTTTTCTGGTATTAAGCGAATAATGTTTTTTTTTCTTTTTTGTGCATAGAGATATATGTGTGTGCATATATGTTCGTGTTGGTGCATATGTTTGTGAGTGAATGTGGAGGCCAGAGGACAACGTTGGGGGGTCTTTTCTTCATTAAAATTTCATTTTGTATTTAGTCAAAGCTGGTATTCACAGTTTGAAATAAGATGGCATAAGTTTTCCTTCTTTATTTATGGCTTTATTATAACAGATATCTGGTCTATTCATAATCCGTCCTGTATACATTCAAATTACCTTCACAAACTGGGTGAGATGGCCCATGCCTGTAATCCAAATATTTGGGATTCCCTTCTTCTTTCCTTCTGCTTTCTTTTAGCTTAAAACAATACATAGATCAAAGTCCTAGACTGTGTTGCTTGGGCTAAGCATAGGAAAGAATAGTTCCCAAATCATTGGGGTTATTGGTAGACTCCAATATTTCATGTTGACTGAGCTGGTTTCCATCTCCTTGCTGGCCATTGGCAGAGATTCACTTTAGCTTCTATAGGAAGCTACATTCCTAAGAATCCCTCCAACTTGAAGACAGCAGTGCTGTAACACATCTTTTTTGTGCATTGATTCTCTGGATTCCCTTTTGCATTGAGCTGGTGAAAGCTCTCTGATAGTTAGGGCTATATTACATTTGTCCTGCTGGATAATCCAGGATAATCTTATCTGAGGGTCAGTTGTACCATATAATATGACATATTAGGCAGTTGGACAGTTTTCATTTCTGGTTAATACCAACAGTCTTGCTTTACCTTGGAGTGCATCACACTGATGTATGCTGCTGATATCCCAGAATCATGTTATTTTCTCATTTCTTTAATTTTTTAACAATCTTTTATTAATTTTATTTGTGTACTAAAAATTTTTTTTTGGTCTATTTTTTTTTTGTCTTTTTGAAGCAGCGTCTCCCTGTAGCCCCAGCTGTCCTGGAACTCACGATGTAGACCAGGCTGGCCTTGAACTCACAGAGATCTGCCTGCCTATGCCTCCCAAGTGCTGGGACTACAGGTATGCACCACCACTCCCGGCCAGTATTTTAAAAATTTTAAGAACTCCTTCATCATCTTGATAAAGACATGCCTTATATATTTGTTAAGGTGTTTATTGAAATATAAGCACCATACATTGGCCTTTATTTATTCCTCACTTCTGATACAACCCTTCCCTCTCCACTCTGCAGTGTTTCCATTTGTGTAGTCATTGTAAACCAGCAATCACAGTTTAGTTTTCTTTTTTCTGTATGTGTATATGTATGGTGTGTGTGTGTGTGTGTGTGTGTGTGTGTGTGTGTGTGTATGTTTGTAGATGTGCAGACACTAATGTGTGCATGTGGAACCCTGAGGCCAATGTTTGGTGTCTTTCTCAGTCTCTTCCCCACTTTATTATATATTGAGATAGGGTCTCTCATTGTGCACACAGCTCAGTTTTGGCTAGTCTACCTAGCCACTTTGCTCTGGGGAATTCTTTGTCTCTAAAGCCCACATTATGAAATTACAAATGAGCTGCCATGTCCACCCAACACTGATGTAAGTTCTTAGGATCCAAAATCTGGTCCTCAAGCTTTACCTGCTGAATCATCTCCCAGTCACCATAATTTATTTTATAGTATGATATCGAAGACAGTAAAATTGTCCTAACCACTAGCATAAAATTGAGTCCTTAGAGCTCCTGGGTCTTATAATAACTAATCTCATATAATATCATTAACTCAGTAATACTTTCAGGTATTTTATTTAATTATTTTCTTCTTCCACTTATTGGCTTATCAAAATATATTGGTATTGCCACTCTGTGTGACACAATTTGTCAGGAGACTTTATTTGCATATGTGTTTATATAATATATATACTTTACATACATATATGCACAGAGAAGATCATAATTCATTCTCTTTATCTTTTCTGGTAATACTTGTATTCATACACATGCATATACATGAATGTATACATGTGTATATGTGTGTATGAACCTTCATGTAATTTATAGTGTATTGACAAACAGATAAGTTAACTAATAATGGAATTTATAGATTTATTTTCTTGCCCTTGGGATTTGCTACTCACAAATATTGGACAACCCTCTCATCTTAACTATTCTGGGAGAATTTTAGCTCAAATCAGGAAATTCATTTTCATTTGTGCTTCATCACAAGTGAATTAAATGGTTCAATTAGACAAAAGCTAGTAAGGAAAGATTAAGAACTCTGCAGAAAGACATTAGTCAAATGAATTTTCAAATGTTATGGTCAGTGTATCCTAATCAGGTATTACATATGAGCCATGAAGACTTCTGCCACTTTAGGAAAAATAAGATTTTTAAAGGTGAATTTCCCTGCAAGCAAGTTAATTGCATCTTTTCTCATCTTGGCAAAAAAAGGTCAGACTCTTTATTAGTTTTTAGTTGGATCATTACAGGAAATTCATAAACTTTCATGACCAGAACTCTATAACAACTGTTTTGTTTCCTGTTCCTTTTCCTTATTAATTACATCAGTAGTCTCGTCAAGTAAAACAGCTCAAATCCTTACATACCACCTTCTTCTGGGTTCAGTTTCATACTGTGACTTTAGAATTAAGAAAGGAGTGACATGTAGCAAATAGCCAAAATGTCACCAGGTCTGTAAAGTACAATTGCTTTAGAGTCCCTTGACGTAGCAGCTTAAGAGAGGAAAACAAGTTTATACTGAACATGAAAGAGATGAATAGAAATACCATGTCTTTCCTGCTCTGAAGTGGTGTCTGTTCAACTCCCGGGGGATGTCTCAGAGCTGTGTAGACACTGAGGTCCTTCAGTTTTGTTCAGACTCGTAAACACATCTCAACATAACACAGGTGAAAAGTAACCCACAACATTTGTCTTGTTGCTGTGGGCAAAGACCTGGTCAGGAGTAACTTAAGGGAAGAGGATTTTTTTTTGGCTTACAGTTTGAGGGGATTTCAGTCCATCATGGCAAGAGAGGAATGGAGGCAGAAGCGTATAGCGGATGCTCACGCAGCACCCATAATCACGAAGCAGAGTGGACTAGAAACGGAACTGGGCTATAAAACCCCACACCCCATCCCTAGTGATTCACTTCCTCCAGCAAGGCTCCATCTTGTTAAGATGCTACAACCTTCCACAGCAGCATCATCAGCAGGGGACCAAGTGTTCAAACACATGGGCCCATTGAGGACATTAAATATCTGAATAATAGCATCCTCTGTGGATCTAAATCTTTAATGTCTTTGAGGTACACACAAATGCTTTGCTTTCCCTTATTAAATCCTCTCCTAGAATTAAGTCTTTCTGTCCTAAAACAGTGGCCCCTGGGTGTGACTGGCTTTTATCAGTCTTTACTGTGCTTACTTTTCATAACTCATTTTTGAAGTGGATTTTAGGAGGATCAGATGCATGAAAAGAAGCAGAAACACTGGTCTATGTTTAAATGTTATTAAATGATCTGAGTTTATAAGTCTTTGTGCTATGAATTTAATGCTCAATTTTTTTGTAAATTTATTATTAACTGATACAGAAAACATAACAATTATATAGGTAATATATATCATGAAGGTTTTGATGCATTTGACCACTTGATATATTCGCCACATTGTATAATATTTTAATGACGAATGTGATCATTTCCTTAAACATTTATCATTTTCTTATGGTAAAAACATACAAATTTTTCTTTATGGTGAAGCCATTCACAGTTTAAGGTGTATAGCACATTACGGACTCTACTTAACTTTGCTGTGCAATAGCAAACCAGCACTGCTTGTTTGTTTCAAATTTTCACTTAGTGCTCAGTATTCTGGGGTTTATATGGGGCACTTTTTAGATAAGATTGATAGTGAAATCAGCACAATGAGCAGAGCACAACTGCCTTCCATGATAGAATGGGTCTCATCTGATCAGTTGGAAGCCTGAATATCATACAAAGTCTGCCACTCCAGAATGCAGAGGATTTTTTCCTTCCTGATTACCTTCAAATGGACTATTAGCTTTTTTTAAACCTTTGAACTTGAGCTGAAATATTAGTTCTTTCTGGGTTTTGAGCCTGCAAGCCTTTGAACTATACCCACACTCTCCCTGGTTCTGAAACTTTTGGACCTTCTTGCTAATTTGCCATATAGCTCTTGGGACATGCCAGGCTCCTTAATTGTGTAAGCTAATCTCATGTGTAAGAAATCTCATGTGTAAGAAATCTCATGTGCCTATAGGTGTATGTGTGTGTGTGTGTGTGTGTGTAATACACATATTGTTTCTGTATATATGTATATATATATTATGTATTGAATATAAACATTCTGCTTATGTCTATATGTATATATATTTATATTCTGAATATATTCAGTTTTTCTGAAGAATCTTGTTCAATGTATTTAATCTTCTGGGATAATCATATAGTCAAATAATTATGATATACATTTTCAAACAATTGCAAAAAGTAATTGGCTTTACCTCATCCTTTGAACAAATCATTCATATGTTTAAAATATATTAAATGTATCAGCTAGTGACTCGCTAAAGCAACTGCTTCCCAGTGCCTCCTTGTTTGAGTGTATTTGGCCTTCTCTGTAGCAAAGCACTTTTCTAAATAGACTTCTAAATATGAGATTTTCTTTCAAGATGTTGATTTTGAAGCTGATCTGGAAGGCAGCATCAAACAATTTTTCATTTGCTCGTTTGATTGTTCTTTTTATTGTTTTGTCCCTTGTCAAGACATTTCTCTTTGTAGCTCTAAAACTTGTGATGATTTTCCTCAAAATTTGCATGAATGGCTTTTAAATGTTGCTGAAAATGAAAGAATTTCAAGCAATACTTATTCAGTTTCTTTTTTTCCACACAATAGATACTGAAATGTAGATGAATTTGCATCTCTTCAATAATAAAGCCAGCACTTTAAATAAACATCTAAGTACATCTCATGCTTTTATACTGATGACTGTTGCTTAGTATTGAGTCACTAATTGTGACTGAGTAGCATTATCATTTTTGCATTCCAGTTTTTGTCTGCTAAGCCTCAGGCACTAGACAAAAGTGCCAAGGTTTTTAATCTGCTACAAATAAAATGTTTCCACTATTTGAGCTTTCCTGATAAAAGCATGAGATTGTCTGCTGGCTTTGTTTGTACAGGTATGTGGTGAAACCTTTTAAGAACGCAAAACTTGGTTTATCCCAAATTGTATGTAAATGTTCACCTCTAAACAATACCCCATGCATATCCTCTACCTTCCCTCCTGCACTAGCACAAGCTTCCCAGTGTGGGGTGTGCCCTGCTTACAGGTCTAGCTCTCTTGCCTGCTCCTTCTGGCCCTCCACACAATGAGATTTTCAAATTACAATCAGAATGATTTTTTTTACAAACAGTTCTTACAGTATCTATACTTTAAAGGTATTCCGAAGCATCTGCCTTGTTATAGACTAACACTCAAAAGCGTGGTCCACCACACATTGGTCCTCTGCCACCTCTTCACTGTCAGCAGTTGTTACCACTGATTTCTCATTTCATCCAACAGTTTTCTCACATATTGAACTTCTTACACCACATCTTTCTGGTGAGCATATGCTGCATTCTATTCCTGTGTCCCTCCTGGATAGTTCCCTGCCTCTCCCGGATAGTTCTTCTGACTCTCCAATTTTCCAGGTCAGTTTGTTACCTCCTTTCTCTCCGACAAGAAATGGAAAAACATAATTTTGATTTCCCTATTATCTTACTTGCCACATCATTTTCATTTTCAGAATATATAAGTATCTATGTATCTATTCTATGTATCCACATATCTATGTATCTATTTAGCTATTTATCATGTATTTATGTATGTATGTATGCATGCATCTATCTATCATCTATCTATATGTATCTGTCTGTCTGTCTGTCTATCATTTATCTATCATCTATCATCTATCTATTATCTGTCTATCTCTCTATCTATTATATATCTATCTATCTATATCTATC
>NW_008354502.1:1632612-1660461 GCF_000622305.1 Nannospalax galili
TCTATATCTATTTATCATCTATCTATCTATCTATCTATCATCTATCATCTATCTATCATCTATCATCAATCATCTAAGTATCCATCCATCTTTTAATGTACTGTTCTGTCTTTAATGTAGTGTTCTGCACATAGTTCAGATGAATTAGTGAATGACTACCATAATGAATAATCTTCAGTCAAAAGTCAACCACCAGTCAACATTATAAGGGGACTGTCATATCTTACACAAGGCTTTAACTCTTGCAGTTTATCTTCCTTTATGTAATTTAACCCCCACTTCCTCCTGGCCACCCAGGTGGGACCAAAGGGCTCTAATGTATCTCACTAGAGCTTCATTGTAGGACTGTAGTGTGAGACTGAGTGTCAGGAGATGTAATCTTTCTTCATACATACTCTCCCCAAGAACATTCACAGTAGGAACTTCTCATCTTTACTGCCATGACCCGCTCCAAAACTGACAAGCATTTTAAGGGTATCAAACTTGTCTGATTTCCAGGGCTATCCCTCACTTTAGCATGCTGGACATCTAATGGATCAAAACCCTATTTTTATGAAATTCTAGGTCTCAAAAACTTCAGAATTATAGATTTCAAGGTTATAAGTGCTAAATTGCTGTGTGTGTGTGGAGGGGGCAGACTAGAAGTCAGAATTTCTGAGTCAAATTAAAAAAATTCTTTTTAGTTGTTTAAAAGTAAGCACACTCCCTATTTAAAAAGATATAGCAGACCATCAATAGTTAAGTAATCCCATTATTTTACTTATTAGGAGCATCTAATGCTCATTTGTCAGAGAAGCTCAGATCTATCTTCCTCTAAAGAAGAGCTTATTTGAGTCTATTTCTTAATTTGGACTATGACCATAAATCCACTACAGTAGATGGTTTTATTCTTTCTTTTAAAAAATTTTGTCGAGGTAAAACAAATAATGATAATGCACACATATTGTAAGTGTACATCTTAATGAGTACTAATCAATTCATCAATTCATTGCAACTGCTGTGCTGTCAAGAAAAATATTAAGAACACCATAAATATTCTCACCTCTGCCATCTAAGTGCCTCTCTTTCATCCATTTTATTTTCCAGTGCCTTACCAAAAGTCTTGGTATTATATAAGACATGTGAAGAAGGTGCCCTCATTCCTGAAAATAAGGCACTTTCAATCTAACAGAAAAACTGAACTTTTATATACAAGTGCAAGACAGTGCATTCAGAGGTTAGGAATGTAAGAAGTTTATAGAAACTCAGCAGAAGAAAACTTATACCTCTGAACTGAACTGAAACAATGGAAGTCATCACAGGAGAAAAAAAGAAAAAATGGAAAAGAGAGAGTGTTCTAGTCAAAGGAAAAGTATTAACAATATGACAGTTGGGAAGGGAAAAGGTTGGCTGTTTGAGAAAAAGCTGGGTGTCTAATGTGACAATTGAGGCAAAAGACTTCGTCTTCTGATGTCCATATACCAAGACCACTTAGTGTGGTCATAGAACACACTCTGCAGGGATACAAAGATGCAGCCAATGTGTGTGGTTATTTATAGATCTTCACAATTAATTTTAATATGCAAGCAGGATGATAAATGACCAAACCAGAGAGTAGCACACCTTAGTAATGTGATGAGGTACTAGACATATGCATCATGGCACACCAAGGAGGATTTTGAATGACATCCTGTTTGCTTTAGGGCTGTTCACTTTTACATCCTTCAGCTTTGTACTTTTCCAACTTCTCTGATCCTAGGAAGTCTGTTAAAAAGTCAGTGTTTTTGGCCTCACTTCAAACCTACAAAGTAATGAGAGGACGCTAAAGGATAATCTTCCTTCCTATCTTTGTTGTCCCCTCTTGCTTGTCTCTTTGTGTTCCACAGTAACTTAAGAGACTGCCTTCCTTCTTCCCTCCATCCTAACCTCCCTCCCTCCTTCCCAACCTCCCTCCCTCCCTCTTCCTTCCCTCCCTCCCTTCCTTCTTCCTTCCCTTTCTCCCTCACTTTTTTCTCCCTATTTCTCTACCTTTGTCTCCATCTCCCCATCTTTGTGCTTTTATCCAAATAATTCATATGGTTTTCATTATTACATTGGGAATAATTTGGGGGGATGATTGTCTAGGAATCATTTCAACTTATTACAGAGTCTGGCCTGCCCTATAGATCTTCTTAGTAGAAGTTAACTGGTTGAGGGAAAGGAAGACATTTGAGAGGAATGCTTGTTTTGTAATTTGAGGGCCATGTGATCAGCATAGACTTTGGTTCATTTATTAATACTTATGAGAGTGTGTCGAACACATAATTGGCATTCAGAAATGTGTTATATGAAAAGATTATTATTTCATCAAGTTATAAAGCATGTACTGGAAGAACATTTCCATAGGTAAAATCAGAGGGAATTGATGGAAAATTGAGAATTGGGACTCGGGAAGGAGTCTGAGCACAAACTGGAGATTTCTACTACTAATGGCAAATGCGTAGGGGAGCCACTCATCGGTTCACTTCCAATTGTATCTTTTAGATTCAAACTTAAGGAAAAGATAGATCTTATCCTTAAAGATCTTAAGGATCATTAAAACATTAGTAGAAAATGACTTGATTTGGTTCCAGAACCTCATGTATTCCTATCCACTGTCTGTATTTCTGTCCGCTTGGAACAACTCTCTCAACAAAAATCTCATACACCAAAATTAGACTCGTGCATGAAGAAATGGGTCACACCTTTAAGGTCCAAATCTTAGACTGGAAAGGCATTTTTACTCCTGTCAGATTGTTTCCCATTTGCTTCATCCTTCTTACTCAGAGCCACGGTTTTCTCCTTAGCAAAAACTCTAATACATGAAAAAGAGAGACAGGGTGGTTGAATGGAGTGATGGTTGTCTGATGTTGTTGTATTATCTACTGAACAATCCCCAGTGAATAGTACGACTTTGTTCTAGAGTTTGGAACAGAAGGGTAAAACTCTAATTGAATCTCATCTTCCAACAACGAGGGTAATAAAGGAGAAATAGGAATGAAATTTCATAGTGGTTCAATTTGAGAACCCTCGTAGCTGCTCAATTTGAGAACTCCACATAACAATTACCTGTGTATTAACAGATCATAGGTGAGCCTCTGTTTTTCACCTCAGTGAACATTTTTTTTCCTGGCAATAAAACAAGCAGCACTTTCTTTCCTTATTATGGTAAAACTGCCACTGGGCTTCATTTAATAAGAATTAACTTTGAATAAATTACAGCATCAAATTATACACTATGACATGACTCGGTGTGAAAAATCTAGGCAGCTGCAAGACTCCTTGAAGTTAATTCAAGCTGAGCTCAGTAGAAAAATCCTTAATTACTTCCTGAAACCTGCGGACCTATTTTCAGTTCTTAGTGTCACTGGGATCACAATTTATTTGAATTACCAGCAAATGCTCATGGAAGACAGCAGTAAGAATGAGCCACAGAATTGGGGGTCAGAGGTTGTAGACTTGGCTTTCTTTCTGGCTTTCATTTATAAGCATATCCCTGCAAATTGGCTTGGGAAATCACAGCTGGATTTAGAATCTACATTTTGTATTTGGAAGGAAACAAAATCATTGAATCCTACCTCCCACAGACAACAAAGTTCCCTGTGTAGTCATTTCTGACAGATGGGCAGCATCTTCTTATAATAGCTCCATGACTGGGCCTCGTTATTGCTTCAGCCGGCATATTCTTCCAGTAGCATGAAGATTTAGAAGCTGTAGTCAAAATTGAGGTGATTTAATAGTCTATCTGCATTGAATTCTGTGAAGTCGAGCAGTTTCTCAAGGTTGCCAGCGTTAGTACCACCTGGTATAGTTACTCAATCTGCCATATTTGTCTTTGGAAAATTCTGAACTAGCAACTCTGTAGGTGGACCTGAGAATGGCCCTTTAGTTCACAACAGCAGGAGGCTGCTACTTTCAGACATGATAAACATTTCTCCCATCACTTTTCAGACATGAATGTGCATGTAGTAATCAACTAGTGATCATATTAAAATCCAGAATGGACTTGAAATAGAACATGAGATTCTGTACTTTTGTGGGCTCCCGCTGCTAGACTGTGGACCACACTTCAGACAGCAAGGATCTTGATAATGCCATACCTCACTTTTAAGGAGATCCTTAACATGCCACTGAAGACAATAGTCTCTCATCAGCTTCCATTTATGTATCTCATCAAGCTGAATCCCTTGTTTACTTTAGTGATTTCTCTGTCTCCACAACCTTCCTCATCACAGTTAATTTCTCCTGAATTCATCTTGATTTGCTGTTTTTATCTCATACAATAAATTGTGCGTAATCTCCCACAATGACCATAATGTGATTTGAAACTTGTATTCAGGTCTTGTTCTAAAAATTTAATCCAAATTTACCATTTTTCGATCATAAGTATATTTGTGACCTGCTAACTAATCCAAATCTTCCTTGCTTCTGGAAGCCAGTCTACTTTTGTTTTGGTGAGTATGCACTGAACTCTGTAGTTTACCCTTGTTAAATTTCCTGTTTTGGTTTTTCTTTGAGAAAAATTAACCCTTATAATGCTAGCTATCATTCTCAGCTTCATTTCATCCTCCAGAGTTCATCATTCACATATTTTTTGGAATGGTGAAAATGAAATATAGACCTCTGTGGAACTGACTACCATCAAATAAAAATAAAAAGTTCTTAATCTATGTACTTCAGGTGAGGTCTTTGACAACTGGATCTCTCACTAAAATTATCACCTAACCATTGTGTTGCAGAGAGGCTATATTGGCATCCTAGTTAGGATGCTTGTTGGTTGTGCAGAACTGTCCTGAATTATTTAGCATCCCTGGACACTGTTCTCTATGTTCAAGAAGCATTGTCCTAGGATACAGTGCCTTTCCCGGTAGAGAACTGACATAGCCTGAATTTTAGTCTCTCTAGAGTACAGGAGGTGAAGCTTTAATCACTATTTTAATGAAGAAGGGATTCTCTGTGTTAAAATATAATCACTGCTTATTTAAGAACCAAGGCCCCTTCTTTCACCAACTGTTGAGACTGAAAACAGAGACTACCCGTGCCAATAGGATTTAATTACTTGTTCAGAAATGTTTAAATGAGTAAGTTAAGCCTGCAAGCATTAATTGATTCTGTTTTTTTGCTTCCAGAAGATTTTGTGACCTAATTTATCTTTGTGAAGAATTTGGACAACTGTTCACTAACCTGGACACACGGCTTGCTTATCTGGGCAGTCATTCACCAAGATCTGTGATTTGGCAATGAAGAAATCCCAAATGATAAAACATGAACTTTTCCAAATCCCAATTAGTTCCCCATATTGAAAGACTGACTTTCAACCTTTTTGCACTAAACTTTGAAGCTCCAAACAGCCCTAATTTTTTCCCTTTGAGACACTGTGGAGATTGTCAAGGTGGTGATCTTCCAGATCCTAGAGTCCCTGTTTCAGTTAGTTGAATGAACTCAGATTTGGTGGATTACTAGGTTTCTTTCTGAGTCTTTATAAGGAAGTTAATGCTGTTTACTGATAATGGCTTCAGAATAGCTTTTGCAGTTATTGAGGGACAGGATAAAACAAGTGGATCAAAAGGAAAAGGAATAAGAATTGAGCCAGGTGTGTTGGCACATGCCTTTAATTCTAGCATTGGGGAGGCAGAGATACAGATAGAGGCCAGCCAGGTCTACAAAGCCACAAAGCAAGATCTAGGCCAGCAGGGGCTACAGGAGACCCTACCTCAAAAAGACCAAAAGAAAAAAAGTGATAAAATGATAGAAAAAAATCTAGAAAAGGGGAAGACAGATGGGGGAGGAAAAAAAGATAAAAAGAGAAAGGAAGAGAGAAATAATGGGAGAAACATGAATTATGAAGGAATGAGGAGAAAGAGAAAAAGTATATGATTCATTTTTTTTCCCAGAGGAAATGTTTTGATTCCTTGCTGATTCTAATCAACACGATTTTTGACGGACAAGGGGAAGGAAGTCAGGAGAATAACCAGGTACAGGGGTTGGTACTGGATATACAGGTTATAAACAGAGCACCTGCTCCTTATTCATCAACAGGATGCTTCTCTGCTGAAAGGTCTCATCTCTCCCCAAACTCTGCTGAGCAACTTTGGCACTTGAACAGGGTGTCACGTCTGACATACAATGGCCGTAAGTAATGTTAAATAATGGATTCAATAATTAATTATTATGCTTAATGACTTAAAAAGTTTTAAAAGTTTTTGTTTCAGTATTATTAAATGCCTGAATCAATAGTATTGATATCAATTAACTTTTTTAAAAAAATCTAGAAAACGTAAAGTGTCACACAATCTTCAAGACAGAAACTCAATGATGATCCCGACAGCTACAGAAAAACCTTTGACAAAATCTAACACCCTTTTAGATAAAAGCCCTGAAGAACCAGAGTAAAGTGAAAAGGCTTCAACATAACGACTATGTAGCACAAAAACTATAGTCTGCATTATACTAAATGGGATAAAAACACAAAGCATTTCTTCTAAAATCAAGAATGAGACAAGGCACTCTAATTCAACAGAGTTCTTGGAATCTTAGTTATAGCAATCAGACAAGAGAAAGAAATAAAGGAAATAAAAATAAGAATGGAAGAAGTCAGCTATTCCTGTTTGAAAACTACACAATCCTATACTTAAAAAGTCTATAGAAATATCCCACCAGAAAACTGTTAGAGTTGTTAAACACTCTCAGAAATGTAGAAAGACAGAACTGACATACCAATGTCAGTAGCATTGCTATAGACCAGTGATGAACACAAGAAAGATATTAGCAAAAACAAAAAATTCCTCTCACAATAGCTTTAAAAATTCAGAATTAAATATAATCAAGGAGATGAAAGACATTTACAATGAAAAATTTAAAATAATGAAAAAAGAAATTGACAAAGACATTAGAGAGAAGAATTTTGAATGCTCATGGTTTGGCAGTATTAATATTTTAAAAATGGTTATGTTACTGAAAACAATTTACAGATTCAATATAATCCTTATATGAATTAGTTTTCCTAAAATCTGTGACAAAATATAAAAATGGTTTAAGGGAAGAAGAATCTAGTTTGGGTTACAGTTTAAGAAGGGATGGATACAATCCATCATGGAGGGAAAAACAGCAGTGGAGTCTGAGGTGGCCGGCTGCCTTGCATCTGCAGCCAGGAAGCAAAGGAGGCCTGGTGCTCCACTTGCTATCTTCTCATTTACCCAGGGACCCAGGCCATGGATGGTGTTACTCACATTCAAGTAGATTACTCAGGTAAGCCCTCCTGGAAACACCCTGAGAGAGCTGCCCTGCTGGGTATATTTTCTAGGTGATTGTCAGTCTAGTTAACAATGAAGATTAGCCAATGTAATTCCCACCAAAGTTCCAGCAATGTTCTTCAAAGAACTAGAAAGAAAAAAAAAAAACCCTAAAATTCATATGGAAGCATGAAAGACTAAAGTAGCCAAAGCAACCCTGAGCAGTACTGGATTTCAGACTGTATTACAGAGGTATAGAAACAAAACCAGTGTGGTACTGACCGCAAAAGAGAAGTAGATAAAATGCAGAACAGAGGACGCAAAAATAACCTATACAACCATAGCAACCTATTTGACAATGGTGTCAGAAAAAGACCCTCTTCAACAAATGGTTCTGGGAAATCTGTCTGTCTAAATGTGGAAGAATGGTACTAGTTCCAGATCTTGCTTCCTGATTTAAAAATCAATCAAAAGATCTTAATGTAGGAGTGGAAACTGAAACTGCTAGGAAAAACTTAAGCAAAGCAATATATAGCCTAGCAATGAACTGAGAAGAACCCCAACTGCACAGGATATAACCCCAAGAATTAACAAATGGGATTGCATGAAGTTAAAAAGTGTTTCCATAACAAAGACAATTAGCAGAGTAAGGAGCTAGTGTGGGAAGTACTTTTACAATATGGACATGCTGTGGACAAATGACTATTACCTAACCTTGTAACCAAAGACGTTCTGAGATCATTTAACAGTATTTCAGCATGTAAAACAAGCTTAGTAGGCTTTGGGCTCCTCTTGTGGTTTGAACATAAAGCTTTAATCCCACATGACCCTTCCTTGCCCTTGACCCATATAAATGGATATCAAGAAAATTCATTGGAAGCAATGGATTATACCATTCATGTTGCAAACTGGTGGAATTAAATTGATAACACCTGTTTGTGCTTCTGTGTATTCTGTTCTAGGTCAACAGGGGTCAGAAAGGGGAAATTCCTTCTCTGATAAGCAT
This sequence comes from Nannospalax galili, assembly GCF_000622305.1. Classification (NCBI taxonomy): domain Eukaryota; kingdom Metazoa; phylum Chordata; class Mammalia; order Rodentia; family Spalacidae; genus Nannospalax; species Nannospalax galili. The sequence goes on from NW_008354502.1 coordinate 1,640,848, forward strand.
CAACTTTTACTTACCAATTTTATGCTGAAAGTAGGGTTTCAATAAAGAGGAAAGCCTTTGAGAGCACAGTTTTGGGAGAACTCTGAAGAAACAAGTTCTCAGAGCAGTTCAGGTCCCTTCTTTGCAAAAATGGATGCTAATAGACTTTTTATTCTGGCATCACCGTAATTTGGCATCCTATACTGTCACAAGATAGCTTACAGAATGTGAGAAATCTTTATCAGTTAGTCTGACAGCTGATTACTGTCCGTAATCTGTAGGAATTCTGAAGCTTAAATACAAAAATAAAATTATCTAATCAATACATGGGTAAGTGAGCTAAACAGATAAAAGAGGAAAAACGAATGGTCAATAAATATTTGAAAAATGTTCCATCAAATGCTGCTGCGAAGGTGGGGAGATGAGGTCCTTCTGCTCTGCTGGCAGGGGCATGAACTTGTGCAGACACTATGGGAATAGCTTGAAGACCCTTCACAAGCTAAAAGCAGAGCAAGTCACATTGCCACACCTATATTTGCACATCCATATTTATTACTGCACTGTTCACAATAACCAAGATTTGGAAGCATCCCAGATATTCATCAACAAATGAAGAGATAAAGAAAATGTAGTCTGAATACACACAGTAGAATTCTATTCAGTTGTAAGGAAGAATGAAATTATGTCACTTGCTGAAAACTAGGTGGAACTGGAGATCACATATATATGAATATATACACATATATACACATATGTATACATATATGGTGCCAAAGTAGAAGTATGAGGTGGAAGAGAATGTCTAAAGCGGGGAGGGGGAACAAAGGAGTGTGAATGGGGAGCAAGAAAAATCAAATATGTTTTCTCTCATATGCAAAATCTAGATTAGTTAAATATATGCAGACAGATGAGCTATACCAGCAGAACTATTTGGAAGGAGGAAGGAGACACTAAGAGGGGAAGAAGAGATGGATGAGAATACAGGGAGCAGATACAAACAACATGCCGTGATGTACAGTGGGGGGAGATAAACAACATTCAGTGATGTTCAGTGTGGGGGGACATACAAACAACATGTGGTGATATACAGAGGGAGCAGATACAAACAACGTGCCGTGATGTATGGGGATAAAAATGACAATGAAGCCTGTTATTTTGTGTGCTAACTGAAACTAAGGAAAATATGTTAAGATTATTCTCAAATGTTTAAGGTAATGTTTTAGTATGTCTGAAACCCTAACAGTGTAATTTGCTGATCCATACATAGTTCTAATATTTGTATTAAGCAAAGTTGTTCAAGTGAAGTGTGTATGACCCAGAACGTATCTAAAGACATATGTTGATGTAGACAATTTTGAAAAACTTATCTAAAAGTTTAGCCCTTTCCACAGTGTTCTATGACGGAATATTTGGGTCTTTTTTTGAGAACACAAGTTAGATTCTTTTGGTCATTGGTTTAGAATTTGTTCTATCATTCCTCCTAAGGCATTTTATTATGGACTTATTATAGACTACACTATTTCCCCTTAGAAAATCCAGGTAGAATTCTGGTATCATCTATGGATAAGAGTATGGTTCTTTTTATTTAATGTGCTTTGAGATTTGTGGTATATGGAGCACATGATGAAAATGGGAAACTAACGCAGTGGAGCGCCGGTTTGTTAACATGGACAACCTCCACCTACCAAGTTCACAAATGCAGAAGTCACAGATTTGCTTTGCATTCTATGCATTTTATGCTAAATGAATCTTTATACAGGAACCAAGAGTGTCTTAAGTTACACACTAGGACTATGCTTTTGATGCCATAAGCTTTTCCAAGGAGAGGAAGCCAAAACTAGATCAATGTGAACTAGTTCAGGTGGGTTTGGGCTTGCCATAGGGCATGAGGTGCAACCATGAAGTGGCTGCATTCTGGTATAAAACACTGTCCTAAGTGTTAGGGACACTGAACAGGCTCAGATTTAAGTTAGGGAGATATCCAGTTCCAAAAACTTCTGTTCTATGTAGGACAGACATTTTGTGTGCTATTATCAATTTGAGAGCAGCAGAGGGGATACCGTGAGGAGCATGATGAATGATCAAGAGCTGAGGCCAGAAACGTAGTGTTTCCATCCCGTCAGAGGCAGGTCAGTCTGTAGCCAGTCCAGCAGAGACACTGTATAACATTAGCATAGGTCAGAAAGTTTCAGGAGGACTTGCGTATAAGCACCTTGAGCTTTGAACACCTTTAGAAACTCATTCATCAGCTATGACAGAGCTGAACTCTTTCTAAATGCTACTTGCTAGAAAGAGAACTATTAGTACATTTTTGGCTAATTCTCATACTAGTTAGAATGTAGCCTGTAGGTATACATAGATCATTCCTCCTGTTGGACGAGATGAGATAAGCCATAACATTAGAAGGAATAGGAGCTTTGGGGTTAAGGTTGGAGAAAGATAAAGAACAACCAACTTCCTTCCAGAATGTTCTGAAGGGTCTTTCCCTATAGTTTATAATTGCGGTTCTTAAGAATCCACCTAACACAATAAAAAATTCCTTGTAATTATTACTATCTTGTTATATAGTAGACTATGATCACAACATGTTTTATGGTATCTCATTGAATTATTCTTAAAGTTATGTGAACAAGTTATTATAAGTTTTCATAGATTAAAAAAAGAAGATACACACTCCTTTGTCTGAATCCAACTTCTGTTCACCTCTTCTACATTTGCCTTATTTTGAAGACATTTTTATATCGGTCATATCACACAAAACATCTACATAGACTTCAGAAACACTTGATAACATCAAGTAAGCAAACAATTATTATACAAGTTAAGCTAAAACAAGAATCCTTCGTTCTTATAAATTGATTCTGAGACTACTTACACAAACCAAGCCAATCATACCAGATATCACTGCAAAACCAATAATACCAGGTATCATGATGCTGTTGTAAGATTCCATGTAGATCATAAATAAGTTATATGAAGTAGTTCATATATTTGTGAGTTAGATGAAAGAGCAGCCACAGTTGTGTTCTCTAAAACATTGTAGTTGCTTTTGCTACTGTATTTTTTACAATACTAACAATCGGCCTTCAACCAGCACTAACACTTAGCAGACCATAGCAATATCTCTTCTGTGTTCTGTTTAATGTCTAGACATTAAAATTTTATGAATGAATGCAAATAGAAAACAAGTGCCAAGGCAGGCCCCAGTTGCTGTCGTTCAGCAGTGTTTACTCTGCAGCGGTTTTCTGAGCTCTGCAAACATATCTTCCATCTGGCAGCTGGCTGTTTTCAAACTTATTTTTCTGTAAAAAGAAACCCCACAGGCAATGTCATTTCGTACACTTTGTTACTCAGGCTGAGTTAGTGAAAAGCCCATCAAAATCTTCTGAAGCCTTACTGATCAGTTTTATTGAATTATAATAATTATATATGTATGTTTACATATTTATCACTCATTAACATAGCTTATGAAATCATGAAAAATTACTTAAACGAGAGTATGTTTGGTCAACAATGACTTTTTATTTTTCTTCTTATTGATGACAGATGCATAGTCACTTTCTATTTTTTTCTGATTTTTGCAGGTTAAGCATCCTCAACTCAACTACAATGTGCTGCCATTTGGTGAAGGCAATCATGTCTCCTTCACCATCTGCCCAGACTTGGAATTTACCTGCTCCTTGGAAACTCAGTATATAGTGTGTCATAAATGAACTCTCTGTCCACTGTGTTGTTGGTGCTTCAGTATCTCCCATCCTTGGTCTCCTGCTGCATTGATCCCTTTCTGGATGGAGTTCTGCTTTAGAGTTCCCAGGTACGTAAAAACTCATCTATTCCCCTATGATATTAAGAACATTCCGTCTTATTCCAGTTGATTTCTCAAGAAAAACCTCTATGAATAGCTATTGAAATGGGTCATTTGAAAGACTGATTTAACAAGATTTAGTTTAGTTCATCAATAACATGTACCTTAGGTGGCAGCCTTGGTCCTTGGTTCATTCTGTCTCTTAGATAATCATATCCTCTGAAGAAAACACTTAACTGCTCTGTATCTCAGTTTCTTAATTTTCAAAATGAGGAAGATGAGCCTTCAGAGTCTGGAAGATTCAGAAAGTCTAGCAACTCAGTATTTGCCAACAAAATGATGAAAGAATGAACTTACATGAGAGAAGATTATCCTTCCTCACCTCCTGAACCCTGATCACAAAGGAAATGCATCTCACCGTGAAAGAGAAAGCAGGTATTGCTGGGTCAGGTCAGCTGTATTTAATTTCTCAGTGCCTGGAATGACCTAAATTCTGTGCTAACAGTAAAATGACTCCTAAAATGTCTTTCAGTTAAAAAATTTACTGTCTTTTGTTGGGAAAAAAAAAAGTTAGTCAAAGAATCAATTGATGTAATCTATGAGTTCAAATGCGATGGTGTTATAATCAAGCTGATTTTCATGTGATCAACACTGTAATTAATAAGGCAGAGTCTCTGACTTTGTACATGATTCCACCTTTAAGCTTCTGCCTAGCCCATTATTCAAAATTCCACCTGGCAGATAAAGTGGGTCTACAACTAAACGGCTCCCTCTATTGAGCAAAAGAAAACTTCCCTCTAACATATAGGAAACATGAATTTGAGACTGATTTATTGGTAGCATTATACATTGAAGAAGTAAACAAGGTATTATTTATTAGTTTGGGGGGATAAAAACAAACTAAAAAGTGAAACCACTGTAAAATAATACAAGTATTTTTCATCTTTAACAGGTTATTCTTATAATTGAAAACAAGTAGTAGAACAAAAAGATGTTGAGTAGAGGTTGAATCAACCTGGGTTTATCAACCTCATATGTCTTTACAGATGAACTCTATGGAATGTTATACAAATCTCATTTTTACTGCTGTTAAATTTTCCTATGATAAATGTTTTATAGGTGTAATTATTCAAAATAAATTCTCATAGAAAGTACAAGAAATGTTAAAATTTATAACAATGAATAATTCATTTTTGTCTCAATGCAATTAAGATGGGATTTTCTTTCGGTCTTTTTAATGAGGATATATGTGTGTATATTTTAGAAGTTGGTATAATGTGGAAATGCAGTTTGGGTCTAGTTAGCTTTACTTAGCCACACACTCTGAACATTTACCTATTGCATTAAATAATTCTAGAAAGCATAAAGGAAATGGTATTGGATTTTTTTCATATGGCTATATCAGAGCTTTTAAACGTTTTTCTTAATAGGTTTAGTGCAACAGTGTCAGGCGCTGCAGGTTTTACAATGTGCTAGGCACTGCTATAAATGCATTGTGTTTGCATGCATTGACTCAGTCTTCAGAATACACATATGGCATAGATGCTCTTGATTTTTTATTTTGCAAGTAAGAGAAATTGAGACACAGAAGTTAAATTGAGAGAGGTAAAAAAATCCCAATAAACATGCTATTGATATACTTATTGGGAAACCCTTTGATGGTACTTGCTTACAGAGGAGTTATTTGTTGTAGAATGCTTTCAGTAGTGTAGACCCAATTTGTGTAAAATTGTTTATGGATGCTGGGAATTGAACCTGGGTCCTCTACCAAGAGCAGTCAGTGCCAGGTTCGATTGCCAGCACCCACGTAGCAACTAACAATCATCCCTAACTCCAGTTCCACTGGAATCTGATGCCCTCTTCTGACCTCTGTGGGCATTGCACAACATGGGTGCACCTACTTACTTGCAAGCAATACATTTATACACATAAAATATAAATTTAAAATATTTTTTAAAATGCTATGGAAAACAAACACCTATGCTATATAAATATCTATGTGAGGAATCAGTCTTATTTGTAAGTAGTATGACTGCATATTATTTTTCTAAATAAATTCAATAAGGAAGTACCTTGAGGAACTGAATTTGTCTTCTCAAACCTCTTCCTTGTGATCACTTGCATACTTGAAAATTTTTTACAGTTTTTAATTGATTATGGAATTTCATATGATGTATTTTTATCACATTCAGACTCCCTCTGCCCTCCCCAGTTCCTCCCTACTGGTCCCCTCTCCCCATTTCATATCCTCCAGTATTCTCTTAGTGCTTTGTTTCAGATAGCTTTCACAGGCTACATAGCAAACGATCTCACAAAATAGAGACACTCTTTAGTACTGTAGATCAATGGACAAGAGCACTTACTGTTCAGCATAAAATAATTAGGGTCCAAGCTTCTCTCTTTTAGCTTGGCATTGCACACGAATATGTGCACCTGACCATTTGTAGAAATTATGACTTGGGGAACTTTCACAAGAAACAGAAATAATGTGGCTACAGGAGTTTAATGCCATCTGCTAATGTCCACAAATATTGTAGGCTAATGGTTTAGTTTGCAAGCAAGGTAAAAATCAGAATATACCACATCCCTTTAACAAAACCAAATTTCCTTTCAGAAAAGTGATGTCACTAACTCCTTTCATTACACTAGCTATTGTTATAAAATTGGAGGCAACATTACCAACTTTGTTAATTTATGATTTATCAAAGGTTATGAAGAAGCATCACGTAGTGTTGTGACTGACTTTGTTATCCAAACAGACTTTCAACTTCCATAGTACAGGGACACTGCATAATATTTTCTTTATTTCTATAGGCCTGATTTAATGTACAGTAGATATTAAGTAATCAAATAATCAGTGAATTTAATGGAGAAAAGGGTGTGCTGCTTTAGGGGGTAGCACATCTCTGACCGTGGTGTTTTATTCTCTACATTAACTTTTCTTCCTTTGTGATTTGATTTTCTTGAAGATCTAACATTTCCTTCTCCCAAATTGCTGCTTTTGAAAGTCATTTCCCATTATGAATCTGCTTTCCTCTTTGTAATATTTCTTTTCTTTGGATATTTGTTGAACTATTTCTTTGTTTCTCACTGTACAAAAGAGAAAATGGATCACTTATAAGTCCATTCTGACAGCCCTAATAAAATAATCTTGCTGTCCAGTCACGTTCCCTAAAACCTAACAAACATTAATCTTCAATTCAACAGCCCGTCTTATCTAGCATCTGTCTCTTCCATTAGTTTTAATGCTTTTTGTTTATTCTTTTGAATAAATTTACTTTCCTAATCTTTACCCAGACCATTTTTGTTTACATCAGTGATTTCTAGTCACAAATAGAGTTGAATACTTTTTTATGTTAGCAGTGATTTTTGAAGTTCTCATTTTTGTATATCGGGTTATCTTGTGTCTTTAAATTTCATTGCAAGAGTAAATATTACAAATAAATTTGTTTCTTTAAAATTATGCATATACATACATAGCTACTTACATTTTGTCTAATAATTAATTTCAGGGCAATGAATTACCCATGATTAATTAAGAGCCTTAAGTTATGATAGCTATTCATGTCTTGTCATAAATTATATTACAGACATAGTCTGAAATGTATCAAAACCCAAAACCTTTTGTTCATTATTTCTAGCTAAAATTTTCAGAAATCTTAAAAACCAACACTAACAGAAGTGAATATTTTAAAAGAAATGTTCAGTGGAATCTTAGTTCACATTGAAAATAGATCTATGAAAGCATTATATAAAAATTCATAGCTTGGGGCTGGAGAGATGGCTCAGTGGTTAAGAGCATTGACTGTTCTTGCAGAGGACCCGGGTTTGATTCCCAGCACCCACATGGTGGCTACAAACCATTCTTAACTCCAGTTCCAGGGGAATCCAACACCCTCTTCTGACCTCCAAGGCATTGCATGACACAGGTATGCTCACATGCATGTAGGCAATACACTCATACACACAAAATAAAAATATATTTTTTAAAATGCATAGCTTGCAGAAGCCACTTTGAAAGGCCATCAGTGATTATATTAGCGAGTAAAGCTGTTTTGATACTTAACTATTTAGCAATATATATTACAGGCGATTTTACTTTTCTGTGAAATTGAAACAATAAGGTTGTCTATTTAGCATTTTCTCCAAGATTTAGTGGTGCCAATACCTATCTTTGACCAAAACTCAAGACTGTACATCATGTTGTAATAGGTCTCACTTCCTTCGCCATAATTTCTAAATTCAAAAACTAGACTTAGATAAAAAAATAGTTGAAAGTTATTTTGATCTCTTAGGAATTAAGATTTATGTGTAAGACTCACTCATTTGGGATTGGAGAAGACGACTCAGTAAAGTGCTTGCTTCTCAAGCATGAGGTCTTGAGTTCAGATCTCTACTACCTTAAAATGCTGGGCATGGTGGTGTGCCTCTGTATTCCCTGCACTAAGGAGGCAAAGACAAACGAATACCTGCAGCTCACTGGCTAGCCAGTGTAGCCAAATTAGAGAACTCTAGGTTCAGTGAGAGACCATGTCTCAAAAAATAAGGTGGATAGAGACTGCAGAAGACACGTGCATTGACCTCTGGCCTCCACAAACTCATGCACATATTTGCATCTTCATGTGCACACATATGTGCATATATCTACACAAACATGGATGCACAAATACACACATAATAAAGACAATAAAAAAAGACTAATTGCAAAGTTGGTGCTTTTAGACTATAAGATTACCTCATTGGACATACCTGCATGACCAGAGAGCATTGTATAAACTTTAATGTGAAAAAAATTTTCAGTTTCTCTGTATACTATTAACTACCGTGCTAAAGGTACAGATAAATGTATTTATATTTTCAAAAGGAAAACTCTTCGAAGTCAAACTAGTGTGTATACACTTTCCAAAGATAATCCTGCCCAGAGTTATCCCAGAACCCAGAACACCTGCTATGTTTCTTAAAATATTCAGATTGTTAAATAAGAAGATTTAGGCTGGTGATGATACCTTTATATATAATGGTTTTTCAGTCTGTTTTCAGTATAAACTAACTGTATAATAGCCTTTCAGATTTAGTGAGACAAAAATTGGACTAAACAAAGAGTAAATATACATGTTTTAAAAGTGGTATTTGTTATATTTGTAAAAGAAGTATAGATAAATGTTATTCAAGTACATTTAGTCTTTTGAAATTTATAAGTATTAATGTGAGTATAAGAGTTTTAAAATCAATATCCCAATCGACCACATTAAGAAATGTTTCTAAAGTGATTACAATGTTACTATGTGCCTTAAAATTAATTTTAATTACTAGTTTGGTTTCCATTACATTGTTCATCTTTTTATTCTTACGAACCTGAATTTCAAAATAGAACAACATTTTAAAGCATGTATCATGTCTTTAAAATGTAGTATTATTTAAGCCGGGTATGGTGGTACAAACCTTTAATCCCAGCACTCAGGAAGCAGAGGCAGGTGGATCTCAGTGAATTCGAGGTCAGTCTGGTCTACATAGTGAATTCCCAACCATCTGGGGTTACATGGTGAGACCCTGTCTCAAAAATAAAACAAACAAGCAACGAAACTAAATATAGTTTTATTTAATCATCACTAAATTTCTATTAGGTAGATTTTATTATGTCTGTTTTCAGTTAAGGAAACTAGTATTTAACAAAGAAAATGCATGTGTTTATCTGTGACCTGCTTTTTATACTATTTCTCAAAATTATTCTTGGGAATTTACACATGGTTTAGGCATATTCATTTTTAATATTGTAGTCTGTCTCATTCATAAGATGATTCCATATTTTTTCCAGCTCTGCGCCTTTTCCCTGCATTTTGTTATAGTGCACAATGTTTCCATGAGCATTCTTGAGCATATCGTCTTGACAAATGTGGAGAAGTCTCTGTAGGAGGTATACCTACAATTAGAGTGCCCCTGAATATGCACATTTTCAATACTGGATAGTACCAAAGACCTTTTCAAGATGGCTTACAACATCAATGATATACTAATAATGCAAATCCTCCTGCATCAAATCTTTACTTGTTGGAGTGGCCAGACTTTTGCTTTTTACCAGTGAAACAAATATATTAAACCATGATATCAGTGTGCATTTTTCATTTAGCAAAGATAAAACATCCTTTTATATATTTATATTTGTTGTGCTTGGTTTTTTTGACACAGATTCTCATGCAGCCCAGACTGGCCTTGAACTGTTGACCTACCTGTCTGCATCTTCCATGTACTGTGATTACAGGAACATATCACCATGCCCAGCTTATCTTTTGTTAGTAGAATCATTTCTGTCCCCCTTGGCTTCTCTAGTATTATGAAGATACTCACGTAGTTGTCAGAGCGTGATGACTTTAATTAGTGATTAGAAGTTTTCAAATTGAGATCAACAGATGTTTGGATAGAAAAATGTCTTCCTTATAAAGGTCAGACCCATCCCCCTTCATTCTCTTTCTTTGTAAATTCCTTCCCCCTTTTTTAGAGACAGAAACATCCTGTATAGTCCAGGCCGCATTCGAACTCTCTACCATTCTGCCTCAGCCTTCACAGTGCTGGGATCATAGGTGTGTGCCACTATGGCCATCTTCAGCTTATTTTTAAAACAAGCAAGTTATTCACATTTTTCTTATGACAAACTTAAGGCTTGAATATGAATTATTAACATTTCCAAGTCTAAAGAAAGTCAAAAATGAAATTAAAATGCTCATTCACAATATCAAAAGATTTTTGTTGTTCTTTTTTGAGACAGGCTTTCCGGTAGCTGAAGCTAGTCTGGAACTCCTTGAAAAAGCCAAGGATGACCTTGAACTTTTTCTGTTATTTTTATTTTTCTTTGAGACAGGTTCTCCCTGTAGCCCTAGGAACTCCCTATATATACCAGACTGTCCTAGATTTCTCAGAGATCTGCCTATGTCTGCCTCCCTAGTGCTGGGATTAAAGGCCTGCTCCACCATGCTGGGCTAGACCTTGAACTCTTGATCTTCCTGTTTCTACCTCTTGAGTGCTGGATAACATGTTGTGCCACCATGCCTGGATATTTGTTGTTTAGTTATGTTTTATTTATAAAATATAAGCTTATATGCCATTTATTTCACATCTTATTTTCTTGTGTGTGTGTGTATGTGTGTGTGTGTATGTGTGTGTGTATGTATATGTGGTATATGCATGTGTATGTGTTCATGTGTGTGTCCCACCTTTTCTACCTTTTCTTTTTCAGAGTGTTTGACATTTTCCTTTTGATTTTTGTCCTCATAATGTAATAAAAATCTAACAAAATACTCTATAAAAATCTTTTTTGACTGTTTAATATTTGGTTTATTTATTTTTTGTAAATATTTTATTGAATTATTGTGTATTTCATACAGAATATCTTAATCAATCTTAATTATCGTTATACCTCCTACCCTATTGGCACCCTCCCATAGCCCCCCCACTGCAATTCATACATTCTGTCATATGTGTTAAGTCTTATCATGTCAAGTTAGTGTCCCCAGACTTCCCTCAGAGCAAAGTTCATAAACTGGGGTCTAGACAGTCTACCTAGAGTCCTTCCCTTTAAGAAGATCAGCTCTTCCATACCCAGAAGAAATCAGCTGCCAATAATTCTTTGACTAAGATTGGGGTTTGTTACCCATTTTTCACAGTTATGTACTGGGGTTTTGTCTGCTTGAGTTTGCATAGGTCCTGTGCATGCTGACATCATTGCTGTAGGTTCATATGAGCAAGGTCCCAGGAGCCTGTAGGGCTCTATTTCCGTATGGTCATGCACCTCCTTCCTGGCTCTTACAATCTTTCTGCCCCTTCTTCCACAATGATCCCTGAGCTCTGGGTGGGTGGACCGACACACTGAAGACTCTTACTGTCTGTGCTTTGACCATTTGTGACCTTTTGTGTTTCCGGCCCTCTTCATTGGTGAAAACTGAGAGATGTATTAATGATCTCTTTACCCCTTTTTCTATGTTCCTTGAGCATTAAGTGTAGAGGGTGCATTGTAGATGTGTCATTTAGGCTTGGGCAGTCACAGACCAAAAAAAAAAGGTTATTTTAAAGTATTTTGTATGATTTTGATTACTGTTACGAGGAAGAAACTCAAAGGGAAAATGTCAAATAATCTCTTCGAAAAAGAAGAGGTAAAAAAGTTGATGCCACACATGAACACATAATCTTAAAAGATAATTTATGCAGTTACAAAGATTGAATTAAATTATTGGCCTCTGAAGCCTTGGGAATGGATGAACAAATTTATACTTAAAAGATCCTTGGAAGCTGTGTGCTTGCCGTCCTCTGTCAGCTTTAGTGGTTGCGACTATTGGTTTCTACTTTCAAGTTCGTCCTTTCAAAATTTCTTCTATATATTACTTTATCAGCAGTAAAATTTAGCTTTACTATGGTAGAGAAATTTTATTTTAATTATTTCGTTGTTTATACTTGCTGAATTTTTGTAATAAATCCTTTTTATACCAAATTTACAGCATTTTTCCTATAGTTTTCCATGAAGCTTAAAAACTTTGTCTTTTTATTTGGCATGAAATATTAATTCCATTTCATGTTTTTACCTGTTGAATTCAGCATACCGAATATTATACCTTGCCCTTCTAATTGGCAGTACCAGTCGTTTACACATGCATGGTGTGTTTCTGAGCTCTCCCAAAGGTCTATCAATCTACCTGAGCCTTTGCAATATTAGGTAGGTTGCAATATTAGGTAGGTAAGTTAGGTAGAACTTACTACCTAAGTTCTAAGTTTTGATATCTGATACCCTGAATCCCTCATATTGCTCTCTTTGTACTTTAATATAAACTAAGTTTTAATCCAGATGTAAGTGTATAATATTCTATACTGTTGAAAATGAATCCTTTCCCCAGTATTCTGGATTATTCCTTTGTACACTGACTGAAGTGAGAAGGACTCTCAGTGTACTTTTAATTTGTGTTTCTCTGAAGACAAGTAATATTGAACATTTTTTTGTTACTGGCCCTTTGTATTTCAGCTTTTGATGTTGTTTTCATTAGCTCATTTGTTGATTGAATTATTTAGTTCTTTTGCATTTAGCTTTGTGAGTTATATATTTGAAATATCAGTCTTCTGTAAAATGTATATCTAATAAAGATTTTCTCTCATTCTATAGTCTGTTTCTTCACTCAATTGTTTCCTTTGCTGTGAGGAAGAGTTCTAATCTCACAATACTATTTGTTAGTTCTTCAAAATATTTACTGTACTGGAGGTCTTCTCAGAAAGTCCTTCCCTCTGCCTAAAATACGAAATAGTTTCAGGAGTCTGTGTCTTACATTAATTTTTTTTTCTTTTGATTATTTGAGATAGTCTTCCTTTAGCCCCAGATGGCCTGGAACTTCCTATATAAATCAGGCTCAATCTCATGGAGATCTGCCTGCCTCTGCCTCTACTTCTAAGTGCTGGGAATAAAGGCCTGTGCCACCATGCCCAAACATATTAGGGATTTTTTTAAAAGTCCATCACGGTATACTAAATGTCATGTTTATTCTAGCTCTATGTAAGGTAATCCTTTGCTTCAGATTTAGGCAATCCTTCCTCATTTGATGTACTATTATCATGTTTAGTATCTGAAACTTAAATAATAAAATTAAACAGCATTTCCTTTGAGCAGCTATGAAACCAGTGACCTAGGAATGCCCACAGATGTGCATTTACAGGCTTCCTAAGAATGCCCACAAATATGCACTTACAGTCTTCCACTGGGCAGACAATTTATTGGAGAGTGAGTTACATACACTTTTAGTTTTGCAAGTTTTAATTTCCTCCATGAATAATGCTTAATTTTATGCTTAACATATGAATTTACAATTTGGTCATGCTAATTATCCACTAAAATTTCATGTCACTGTATTGGATATGTTAATATTTGTGACAGATTAAGATTAATCTGAGGCTGAGTAAGAGAATCCAAACTATCCTAAGGACATTTTGCTGGGGCTTAAGTGTTCTTAGATAAACTTCACTAAAGAAGAATGCTAATTTGGGGGCTTAGAGATGGTTCTGCAGTTAACTGCACTTGTTGCTCTTGCAGAGGACCCGAGTCCAGTTCCCACCACCTACATTAGGCATCTCACAACTAAATGAATGGTTCTCATACTCTTTAAGTCTCCAGGAGCAGCACAGGCAAACACACATTCACATAAATAAAAACAAATACAAAGGTTTAAAAGAGTGTTCATTTGATGTTAGATCTTTATTGTTATTTTCTATTAAAAATTCTTTTTGAGAGAGGATCTCACTGTGCAGTCCTGGCTGGTCTGGAACTCGCTATGCAGATGAGTCTGGTCTTGAACTCACACAGATCCACGTGCCTCTGCCTCCTGAGTGCTGGGGTTAAAGGTGTGCTCTACCACACTCAGCTTATTATTACTTTTTAATGTTGTTTTTCTTTAAATGACTATAATTGTCCAAAAAGAGCAGTTCTGCTACTTGTCAGGCATTTGTCAGAAACCTCTGGAACCTGCCACAAAGGCAACTGCTTTGGAGAATTAGGTGACTACCAACTGGGCAGGATTGGGGAACAACATGTCTCCGTGGTCCCCAAGTTCAATAGGGCTATAAGCAACAGCGTTGCTCCTGTTGAAGTTTTTTTTTTTTGTCTTTTTGAGACAGGGTCTCCCCTGTAACCCCAGCTGTCCTGGAACTCACTATGTAGACCAGGCTGGCCTTGAACTCACAGAGATCCACCTGCCTCTGCCTCCCCAGTGCTGGGATTAAAGGCGTGCACCACCATGCCCGGCTCCTGTAGAAGTTTTAAGTTGAAGAGGCCACTGAAACTTCAGCTCTGCAGCTTTTGCAGAACTCTGGGGCTGTCAGTCAAGTGCAACTTCTTCTGTCAGCAGCTGCTTCTTCCATCTCTGGAACTGCCATCGTGGCAACTTTGGCCACTAACGGCTCATGGGCTTCATGGCTGTGGCAGAAGCTCCACATTCTGCTTCCAGAGATTTTGCATCAGTCTCTGTGCGGCAGACTTCCCTCCAGCCTTGACCCTCAGATGACCCTCAGATGACTCTGCCAGTAACGATTCCAGTATCCTACAGCAGGTAGGGAAGACTTTATTTTCACTCCCTTGACAGTTGGAACAGCCATGCCCAGCACACGCAGGGGACTGGTGTTTCTAAGCAGAAAGTTGCGGTCAGGAAATACGAGGCATGGGTGACTGGCTTTACAAAGCATCCCTCCTCTTGCTCTGTCTCCTCAGTGAGATGTGGGTTAGTACCCTCTCTTCTGATAATTCCCTGCTTCCATGCTGCACCCCGGGGCCCAGTAAAGCTTCATGACCGCCTTTTAAACCACCTACTTGCAATCTTACCACAACACAGCAAGGTGAACTAGAGTAAGAGGAGCAGGCAGCTGTTGGGGCGATTAACCGTTGACATAGGCAGCAGCTGGAAAGCCACTGAACAGTTCCGGGGCACAGCCTGGAGCTGGAACCTGGGAAAATTGGGCCTGACAGGTTGCATGAAAGATCTGGGAAGCCAAGAGGCTGCAGAAAGCTGAAGGTAAGAGACCATAGAGCCCCGAGGTTGCGATAGACAAGAGGCTTTTAGATGGCAGAAGGTGAAGAGCTTCAAAACTGGAGGATGGGAAAGCTGTACAGAGTAGCTGACACAGGCCGTGGAACAACTTCAGCGTTGCCACAAGTTGGGCAGCACAATTACTAACACTAGCTGTCAGGTGCTGGGGTGCAGTTGAGCTGTGACACTAAGACTCAGAGGCCACTACCATTCCAGCACCAAGCTGTGGACCGGCAGGAGCAGCACTTCACCTACTGGGGATTTTCTATCTGAATAGAGGAAAAGAACTCTCAGTCTATTGGGCGTGTAACTGTCTGTTTCCTGGATGCAACCTAGTTGCAAGCATCATAGCAAAGATATTTTTTGAACTGCTAGTTCACAGAATGCTGTTTAAACAAAGGCACTTACTCCTTTGCTTGAGCAAAAGTTTGAAAGTAAAGGATATGTCTCCAAAATATGAAAAAAAATCTCTTGAAGCTATAAAAAATATAAAAATTCTGCAACCAAACAAAGTGGTAAGATAAGATCAGTACTGTTTTTAATATTTTTTATTTTATTTTTTTTTTTACTACATTTTAATTGAATTTTTGTGGCTTTCAGACATCTTAAATACATTTAGCCCCTACTTCCCTATCTGTACCCTCTATAGGCTGCCCACAGGACTTCACACATTTTGTTACATATGTTAAGGCCTACTGAGGCAAGTTTGTGTACCCACATGTCCCTCAGTGTGAGTTTATCCATCAGAGTCTAGTCAGCCTATCTAGAGTTAACTCTCCCTCACCCAGCAGTAATCATCTGTCAGTAGTTCCTCACCAAAGCTGTTGCCTCCTGCCCTTTTCCCCAGTTCTATGCTGGTTTTTGTCTGATTGAATTTGCATGGGTCTTGTGCATACTGTCACCATTGCTGTAAGTTCATATGAACAAGGTCCTAGGAGCCTGCAACACTCTGTTTTCTTATGGTCATGCACCTCCTCCCCTGCCTCTTACAATGTTTCTCCCTCCTCTTTCAAATGGTCTCCAAAATGATCTTGTGCATTTCTCCTATTTAGCTGTTTTTGAATTGTATACAGTAAAGTTTTCAAGGCGTCACTATTTGTGAGGAGAGGGAGTGGGAAAGATGACTAGATGGTAGAAGAGGATTTGGAGAACCATATAACTATCCCATATATCATAAAGTTGGAAACATGACATTGCCAACTTGTGTGTACTCAGCAAGTACAAGACCAACAGTGATTCTCATGAGAAATATGGTCTTTGATGCGTTACTGTCAGCTCATCAGTTACAGTAACTGTACCACTTTGATGTTATTGGTAGTGGGGCTGGTATGAATGCCCATGGACAGAGGGTACATGCGAACGTCACACTTCTTACTCAGTTTCACTGTGAACCTGAAGCTACTCTGGAAGTGAAGTTGATTTTAAAATTTAAAATCATTTCAGCTCTTCTGATTATGCTGTTGCCTTGGATATATTATTGGTCTTTTTATTTTTATTGTTATATTTACCATTTTTACTACTACTAAAATACAAGTGAAAAACTGACTTTTTCATCGCTGAAGTAGCAGGTGTTTGTTTCTGCGTCCCACTTTCCTATCGTTATTGGGAAACAGTGTATTTTGCACAGTTTATGTGAAGCATAAACTACAATCTATGGTTTCTGTTTTGTACTTGAAATGATCTTACAAACATTTTTCTCCACTTTGTCTTCATAATGACCATTTTTCACAGCTGTGGAGCATCCCCTTGTACCTTACATTAATGTGTCATAATTTAACAAGTCTTTCCCTATTGTTGAACAAGTATTCTATTATTGATAATACTGCACTGAATTCTTTTTGGAAACTTATATTCTTGTTTTGTTGAAGTATTTACTTAGGAGAAATTTCTGAAAACAACCATCACAAGGGTATGAAAAAGCTTTGCTTTTGTCAAGTAATACTCAGATCCTTTTAGAAATATTAATCTGTATGGATATAAACAACAACAATAAGTTTAATTACCTATGCCATTTTTGTTTGGTGTCATTACTTCTAGTGAGCATTTGCTACTTGTGGAAATGCTTTTAACATATTTAATAATTTTTACTGGAAAATTGGCTTCAATAATAATGTCTATAGTGCTGGAAAGTGCTATGCATGCTACCAGAAGGAAAAATTAATCATCTACCTGACCCAGTTGTGAATCCTGTGAACTACAACTGGTTTGGCAAAATACGCCCACTGGGTTCAATAGTGGCACACTATCATGGGATCAACCAATGATTTTCTCATTAGATTTAATGTCTACTTCATATGATGGAGCCCATACCTGATACTGATATCAGATCTTGGAACCTGAGGCTAGACTCATCACAGGGTATAGGGGAGAACCTAATACTAGTTTTCTACTAAATAGTTATAGCATTAAACTGACTCCTAATGACTTGTTGTTATATCCATAGATCAATGCATCTCTCAACTCTCAGCAAAGCCTTCTTATGCAGCAGATGGTGATCAACACAGAAACCCACAACTGGCCAATGTGCGGAGAACAAGAGGCTGCAGGGTGCTTATCCCTGAGTAAGACATCTATATTAAACTTTCACCTTCCATGGATCAGCAATCATTGCAGAAGAAGGAGCAGAAAGATTGTAAGAGCCAGAGGTGGTGGATGACAGCAAGGAAATAGAGTTCTCTAGACAGCTGGTTAGTTACTCATACAGACTCACAACAATAGTGACGGCATGCACAAGTTCTATGGAAGCTCAAACCAGACAAAATCCCAACATAGACATGAGGAAGTGGGTTAGAAACCCTGAGCCTACCTACAGAACTATTAGCAACCACTGACTACTGGGAGGGCAAAACTTGGTCTTTTTCAAGGATGGGATTCTCAGCAAGCTCCAGTAGATGGACTCCCACTGAAGAACATTTGGGCCACAAATTATTCTCCCTAGGCTTTATTATGTATATAATAGGGTACATTAAATTGGGTAGAGGGCACTAAGAGGAGGCGCTAATAGGGAAGGAGATCTAAATACCATTAAATTATACTTTTTGAAAGTTGCAAAAATTCAATAAAAATATATAATATAAAAATAATACCTACATAGCAGAGTCAATAGAGCAGCATTTCTCAGTGATAATTCTATACTTACCTATGTGTGAACATCAGGCTTACATGGAAGATGAAGTAACTATTTGAGACCAGCTAATTAATGACTGACAGTTTAACGCCTTGTATGTAAAAATATATAATTCTGAAAGTTTGTAAATAGTTTTGTGCCTGAAGTCATTTAAAACTTGCCTTGGTAACTCTTCTAAAATATTTGATCTGCTTAGCATAACTTTCCATAAATATTGCAAAGTTTAGAATAATCTATTTAGGAAACAGTCATTTAGGAAATTATCGATTCAGAAGTGTGAAGTTAACATTCTACCTGTGACGGAGGGCAGCAGCAGACCTGCGGTTTCCTTAATGTTTTCGATGTTCCATTGTAGAACATGGATTTGAGGATACAGACTGAATTGACTGGTTCAGCAATACAGGGTAGATTTAGTATTTAAAGTTCAGTCAAATACCAAAAGACCCAGAGGTTTTCTTCTGCACTAAAATAGCAAATCCTATTACTTTGAAAACCAGAAGAGAATGGAATTCCTCCATCTTACCCACATAATTCTTTGATGCTTTCACAAATGTCAAAATGGATAACACTATCTTTCGCCCTCAGTTTACAGAGTAGTCGAATCTCCAGTCAACCCTCAATACTATTGAGTTGATAAAATTCCGTTGGTCAAAGCTGACATATTTCTACAAATCAGTGGGTAATTTCCTAATGCAGTCTCCAAACAAACACATAAAATGTAGTCTGAACTGTACCTTTTAAATAAGCATATAATAAGTATATAAAAACTAATTCAGGATTTTTTTTTATTTTCCAAGAATAAATTGTTGGTTGTCTTGAAGGAACAGAAAAATGTGTTATTCAGGAAAGTTCTGTTTGGACTAAGCAATACCAAGTTTCTATCTAGATGTTGCTCTGCGGTTGGTAAGTGGAACCGACCTTATGGCAAAATGGGGAAATTAACATGTTTTGTTTTTCATAAGTTTACTAATGTCTGCAGTGAAAACCTTTGTAAGGAAGAATAAATATTCAAAACTGATGAACATATTTTCCTAGAGAAATTAACCTTTTGCATGGTTAATTAATACTTATGAATATGAAATCTTATAATGGTAAATCATCAGGTTGACATGGTCTTTTGTCCTAAGTAACTGTTATGTTATTGACATATATATATA
>NW_008354502.1:1660491-1667917 GCF_000622305.1 Nannospalax galili
ATGAGTTTTTAATTTCATGCATCAAATCACATAAGTGCACAGAGTCTAGTAAGTTAGAAATAGAACTTTGGAGACAGCCTATGCCAAAACTTAAGTTATATCCTTGTCGGGAAGAAGTTCTGTACTTATTTAGTCTTTGATTATATAATTAGATAATAAATAACACAGATCATCAAAATGCTAGAGAAAAGCTGTTCAAAGCAGTCATTAGATGTCTAGATATTGTTATACCTTAAAAGAGCTCAGTTTATATTCATTCATCTAATCTTTGAAGTCACAGTTGAATCACAATGGTGTTTCTTCCCCTCGTCAAGGGTAGCACTGAATGCAAAGTTTATGCTCAATTCCATCCTCTCTCTCTGTGTCTTATTGTTTCTGTCACTCTGTTCTGTCTGTCTTTTATACATACGTATTTTATGTATTTAAATAATAAATAGTAGTTACTTTGTGATATGACATTGAGATGTTAGTAAAATATATACTGTTTTACTCTTCCTTGATGTCAGTGTAATGAAGAAACGACTCCATGAGGGAGTTGCTGAAGTTAGCTGTCACAAAGACTCAGTGTATTACTGAGGATGATGATGATTTAAGGTACTTGATCCCTAGCATGAATTATTTGTCATGGGATGGACAATGCCCCCCCATATGATCTTGTTCAACTTATTAGCATCTGTGAATTTTATAATGCAGATGATTTTTTGTACTTTGGTATAATGAATACACAGTGTATAGGATTGATTCTTAATAGATCAAGTCCAGGTAATGTCCCCAGATGTCTCTCAGTGCAAGTTCATCTACTGAGGTCTAGTCAGCCTATCTAGAGCTCCCCCCCGGCTTTAAGAAGAGCAGCTTTTCTTTACCCAGCATAAGACCTGAAAAAAAAAAAAAAAACTTGAAGATAAAGCTAATACACAAAGCATGTAGTAGAAGTTATACCTATTTGTAAAAAGATGGACATAATTTAGCTCTAGGTGAATGCTTAAACTGAGCTACTCTTAATACTATGATTCATGGTATCAATAAGATAAAAATATTCCCATTCGTTTAATATAAGTATATTTTTGAAGAGAAATCAGAAAAAAATCTCATAGAAATCCTCCTAGAAGACATTGCATAATCTGATGAGAGTATTGTCAGTAAGCACTGATCACTATGTGTTGTGATACTAATTAGAAAATAAGAACTGCTTTAAAGTTGGGCATGGTGGAAATTGTTTGCAATCACAGTGTTTGACAGGTGGGGGAAGAAGAATCCAAAAGGAATTTAAGGCTCACCTCAGCTGCATAATGAATTTGAGGCAAGCCTGGACTACAGGATGCCCTCTCTCTCAAACAAAAACCCAAACAAAAGAAAAAAAATATAAATAAAGTATGAGATATTTGAGAACTGTTGAGAAGTGCACATTCGAATTTGGCAAAAATACAAATGGAAAGAACAGCTTCTTGCAAAAGAAATGTATAAAGCTGAAGTTTAATAATAATAAGATCATTTAACGTCTATATTGTTTATGATTTACAAAAATTTAGAGTATTCATTGTAATCTACATTTTCATTTACAATGATAGTGGTAATTACTTGTCTATATAAATCTAATTAGTTAAAAATTCAATATTTAAATGAGTTCAGTTTAATTTAAAGTATAATTCTTTGTGTTGCCCTGTACATTAGGTAAAGAAGCAGATGCAATTAATCAGATACAGAATTTTTCCAACTATTTTGTTATTCTAAAATAAGTATCATTTGAATTCCCAGGATAAGATACTAATGGTCAGAAGTCATTTAACTAACAAACTTCTCAATTATAAAGTACTATAAATACTAATGTTAAAATTATTTTCCATTTCAAGAAAAGCTTTCAAAGCAGTTGTGTGTTTCTATCAATCTTTTTCTCATTAAATTTAAACTTTGTAATTAATTTTTTAAATTAAATTTTTGTGACTTTCATATAGAACATCCTAAACATCTTTGTACCCCCTTCCCCATTGGCACCCTTCCATAGCACACCCCTCACTGAAATTCATGCACTCTGTCATTTGTGTTAAGGCCTATCAAGTCAAGGTAATGTCCCCAGATGTCCCTCAGTGCGAGTTCATCCACTGAGGTCTAGTCAGCCTATCTAAAGTCCCTCCCCCTTTAAGAAGATCAGCTTTTCTTCACCCAGCAATAATGAGCTGCCAATAGTTCTTCAACTAAGATTGGGGCCTGATTCCCATTTCCACAGTTCTACGCTGGGTTTTTTCCTGGTTGAGTTTGCATGGGTCTTGTGCATGCTGACACCATTGTTGTAGGCTCATATGAGCAAGGTCCCAGGAGCCTGTAGGACTCTATTTCCATACGGTCGTGCACCTCCTTCCTGGCTCTTACATTCTTTCCTTCCCCTCTTCCACAATGGTCCCTGAGCTCTGGGTGGGTGGAGCCATGTCCAAGGACCCACACTCTGCAAACTTTTATTCTCTATTCCTTGTCCATTTGTGACCTTTTGTGTTCCTGGCCCTCTGTTGCCTGAGGGAACTTCATTGATGAAAGTTCAGAGATACATTGGTGTTCTCTTTACCTCCTTTTCTATGTTCCGTGAGCCTTAGGTTTGTATTGTAGATTGCATTGTAGATGTGTCACTTAGGTGTGGGAAATTCACAGACAAGCTCTGTGTTTGACCAGTTGTGGAACTCCGCAATAATCTCCATCTGTTGCAAAAGAAGATTCTTGGATGAGTGGTGACTGGGCTACTTGTCTGTAAATATAAGGATACATATTTTGCACATACTTCAGATATAGGATTTGGAGCAATGGAGCTGGAACTGACCTGGAGGCCACTTCCCCTGAATGCTAGCTCTCATAATTTTGGAAAGCACTGCACACACTGCTAAGGAGAACATCAACTGATGGTCCAACCCCAGATATAAGGCTTAATAACCGCATCAATGACTGGCACAGCAAATGACATTGGTGTAGTAGTGGCACTTTTATCTTGAGGGCAATCAACAGCTGTTTAATTAGACTTATAGCCCACTCAATAGGAGGAAACTCATGTCTGGTACTGTAAACCTAGCTAAATACACATGGCTGGAGAGGTCATAGCTCTTACAGAAAACCCCAAGATTGTCACATCCCTAGACAAATGTAGCTTCTATCAGTCTTACACTGAAGAAGCACTTTTGGTCAGAAGAAACTGCACCAAAGCTAATTGCTACCATCTCTGCAGAGATGAACAGCATTGCAGTCTAATGATGTTAGAGATGAAGAATGTTGAGATCTTATAGCCCCAGTTTGTTAGAATTCTATAGGCTCCATCGATAGTAATACTTAGAAAGGAATTTGTGTTAAGAAAAAAGAAGCAAAGGATCATCTGGTATTTGAAAGCAACTAGGTCCTTATCCATTATTAATTCACATAAGAAAAAACAGCTATGACGGCAAAGGCCAGACACTTATACACAGGCTATAAATAGAGATGAATAATTCATTTTTCTATTAATTTTGAATTTATGGCCTAACCAGTAGAACTCTTTTTTTTGTTGTTGTTTTTTCCTAAGAGTGCATGCATGAGGCAAAATACTATACTGCCAACAGTACAGGAATAAAGTACATAAAAAATAAAATTTAATACATGCATAGTAATCATATTTGATTTGTTGCGTATTTGTAGATTGCATATCATGGTTTATGAGAAGGTTCTGAAGCAATAATTATTTTTTGCATCTTTTAATTGTTCTTTTTCCAGTTAATTCAATTGTTCTTTTTCCAGTTATTGTAACCAAGCACTCTCCCACTAAGCTCAATCCACTGCATCAACAATTCATATCTTTCTCTGATGTAACCTCTTAAGTGTGAATTTTTGCCTTCTACTTTAGACAGCTAGTTATTTCAAAGGTATTCAAAGCCCAATACTTATGTCAAATACTCTCTTTAGTGTGTCAACAAATTCTTAATTTAGTGTTTTCTTTCTGAAATTTCTTAGCTAAAATTCATATGTGTTTTCTTGTAACTCTCAATTTCTCAGCCTAAGTCAGACAGTGAAACTAATGATCAAAACTTGGCATTTATTCAAGGGCATCCTTCACAGTCTCTTCTAAGCTAGATATCTACATTTGAGAATTCGAGGGGAACTGATTCTGATGAAAAAGTTATTCATGCAACATATTTATTGAAAAGATGTTTAAACCAGGATGAAGAGGTCAGGTGATTTGGTGCTGTCTCTGTTGTCTGTTGGGTGGGCATTTATACAGATCATAGACATGAATCCATTATACACGCTCAGCCTGCCTGAGGTAGATCCTATCACCTGTGAAAAACTGCCTAACAATAAAAAAACATTTTTTTTTTTTGCTGTAGCTTAGTGCTCAAGTTCATCATTTTGATGTAAGACAGATGTGACAGAATTGATTGGGTGATGGCAAGGCTTAGCCACAACATGTAGGTAGAAACAAAAATCTGTGTTCCTGGCCATGTAGAAGATGGACTATCATTCTCCCAGCCAGAAAGTGTATAAATGCAGCATATCAGGAGATGCTGTGAGGGGGTTCTGGGGTTTTCTCCTCTGTGCTCCAAAGTGTGAATGGCCTATCTGGAAAGCAAAGGCTTCTCACAATATTGAAGACTTCTGTTTACCATAATGAGTTCTCATTTGCTGTACAGGTGACACTTTAGAAGCTACAATATTAATTATGAACAACATTATTTGTTATGGGATAAATAATGAAGTGCAAATAGTAAAGTCTTTTGTGGAATAATTTTAAATATAATGTTGAGGTCAAGTCTGATTGCTTCATTTATTGACATCCTAAAGAGAATTATATGGAAAGTGTGGGTAATTCAAGAACTGAATGCAGTTGAGATGTAATAAATGATTAGCTTGTTATATAGGTAAAACTCTATTTATGTTTGGCTCAGTGAAAAGTGTAAAATTGATTTAAAAAATATTCAGCAAAGGTTAATTTCACCTTAATTTTTTTCTTATAATCTATGACTTTTCAGAATTAAAATTTAATGAAGAAACATCAGGAGTCAGAAGTCTATTTATGTTTGGCTCAGTGAAAAGTGTAAAATTGATTTAAAAAAAAATGTTCAGCAAAGGTTAATTTCACCTTAATTTTTTTCTTATCATCTATGACTTTTCAGAATTAAAATTTAATGAAGAAACATCAGGAGTCAGAAAAGCCTGTTCCTTTTCAGATGGGCGTTATTTCATCAAAAGAATGCAGGTAGCCAGGAATCCACCATCAAGGTAAAGATTCTGCGTCAAAATAGTATCAGATGTCCATTCTTAAAGCTATTCTCTCAATTATAAAAACCATACAAACATTAATAAAATTTGATAGAGAGGACATTTAGAATCATCTTAGAAGTGTTTTAAACGGTCAAAATAGTATCAGATGTCCATTCTTAAAGATATTCTCTCAATTATAAAAACCATACAAACAATAAAATTTGATAGAGAGGACATTTAGAATCATCTTAGAAGTGTTTTAAACCTGTTTTAAAATCCCACTATTTCTACTAGCGAAAATAGGAAATCAACATAAACTAGATATTCATATAAAAAGAGATATAAATTGGCAAAATATTGGAAATTGATCAACCTCAGACATATCCAATACAATAAAGAACACGGAAGAATGATATACATAACCTGATGTGGTGGCACGTGCCTTTAATCCCGGAAGCAGGGGAAGGTGAATCTATGTGAGATTGAGGCCAACCTGATCTACATAGTGAATTCAAGGCCAGGTGGGGCTACAGAGAGACCCTGTGTCAAAAATGAAAAAAGCATGAGATGCAGTGTTTCTACTTAACTGGTGGATTTCTAAAAAAACTATACCAGTTATGGAGAGAACACTGATGACCACATTCACTTTAGCTAGTGCCAAAATTATACCTTTACATTTCAGCAAATATATATGTAACCTTGTCATAAGTATTATTAACATATATTAATTATATTGTATATTATATTAATTACATATTACACTACTATATTAATATAATTATATTTGTATATTAACATATATTAGTAATACTTTACTTGGAATGAGGCTGTATCTCCAGAAAAACCATAGTAAGTTGAAAATAGCATAAATTGAGAATGCTGTTGATTACTGGTTGTTTGGCAATGATTGTGATCAGCAGTATGGCTTACTGTCATTTTTTAGGATCATGACAGAATATTCTACTAAACATCTCAGCCTGCGAAACAGTCAGGATTCCAAATCAAATGAAGTTTTCTACTGGATACATGTCACTTCCAGGCCATCACAAACTTCAAAAATTATAGGTTGAATGATTCAAAGTCTAAGACTATGTATTTAAGATTGAGCAATGTAAAGACTTGATCAATTAATTTTACTCAAAGCTATTTGTTCCTTTTGGATGGGTGGAGCAGAATAAGATACTCTGCCAATCCTTTCCTCATGGACAATTTGATCAAGTTGATCAGCTCTTCCCACACCAGACTACGTCCACAGGAAGGAAATAAGGTTGAACATAACACCTGCTTTATTATAACAAAACAAACAGGAAGGAAGACTTAACTTCACCCATCCTTCTTGACCTTCCCTATCATTACTTGCCTGGAATGTGAATTAATAAATTCTCTAATTCAGTGACATATAGAGACTGCACAGATTGAAAATAAAACAAGGACTGGAGAAATGGCTCAGTGGTTAAGAGCACTGACTGCTCTCGCAGAGGACCAGAGTTCAATTTCTAACACCCACATGGCAGCTAAGAACCATATGTAACTCCAGTTCCAGGGGATCCAATGCCCTCTTCTGACCTCCCATGCATTGCAGGACATGGGTGCACTTACATACATGCAGGTAATATGTTCATATACATAAACAAAAATAAACAGCAAATAAAAATATTGGAAAAATCTCAAATCCATGAGATAATGAAATATTCCATGTAAATAGAATGCAAAAAAGCAGAAGTACTCAAGTTTTGTTGGGAAAATAGACTTCAAGTTAAGGATAGTGAATAGAAACAAAGAAGATCTTGGAGGACAGCTCACTCAGTAAAGTGCTTGCCTTGCAACCTTGAGGACCTGGGTTTGATCCTCAGAACCACTTCTAAGTCCAAGTAGTCAAGCATGGGAAAAGACTCCTACCTCCTGGTGGAAAGAGAATTCCAAGCCTTAGATTTTAAACCCAGTACCAGGCCAAGCATTGTTTAACCCTGTGCTGAGAAAAGACACATAGCCTCTATGCCTTTGGCCAGACTTATGGCAGCAACCTGAGTCTCTGAGACTGCCTTAGGGCAGGTGGCTGATTGCAACCACTACTTCTTCTCCAGCCTTGGGCTTCAGAGAAGGGAGCAAGAATTCCCTCTGGGGAGTGGGGCATGAAATCTCTGTCTTTGGTCACAGGGCCAGGTCTGTTGCTGTAAAACACAGCACCCAGATGAACTGAAGACCATATATATAGGAC
>NW_008354502.1:1667974-1671566 GCF_000622305.1 Nannospalax galili
CTTCTCCTGAGATTAGGCAGACTCCCTGAGGCTGGGAGACTAAAATACAGCCCAGTTTAGCATCAAGCATGGTGGCCAGTGCTTGCAAACAAGTTTGAGCTCTACCTCTGGACTAGGCAGAAACATGTGTTCCAGTGGAATGAAATTGCTCTTTGGCCTTTGTCACCTCCAGTTGTGGCATGGATCTCAGTGTATCTTTGGCACCATGCAGGTCTTAGTGGTTGTGAGTCTCAGGCACACTGAATTGTTAGTCTAGGAAGCCAAGGAGCTGCCTTCACTAACACTACCCAAACTTTGAGTTTAAAAGTCTGAGACAGGACCCCTTTCACTGAGGGTAGTAAATGTAAAACTGCTGTAGTACTGAATGCTGGAATGGTGAAACCTAATATTGGTTAGACCCTAAGGGCTGCCATCCCCAGGGCTGCCTGTAGGTAGAGCCTGTAGAATAGCTCCAGTGCCAAAGGACAATGAACAGCCCTAGTTTATGTGATTTCTACCTTTCCAGTTAGTATCACCTGTGTGGGTGGTTGCATAGGAAATCATGGGCTATGATCTATTTCAGCAATAGGTAGCCCAGGGAGCAGTGTGGGCCTTGGTATTCTGCTGGACTTAGCAGGTATGACCCAGTTTGGAAGCACTGGTGGCCACAGGTGTATCAAATGACCATTGTGACTGGTTCATCTGCAGTGATTCTGTTCAGAGCTGGAAAATCAGTGTTATTTTAATAAGTACTTTTACTCATAGTTTTTGTTCTTAATTTTGCAATCACATGTCAAGATGCTATCATTCAAAACAAGTTGTTATAATAAAAAAGGTTTTATTCTAAGCTTCATGGTAACCACAAAGCAAAATGTATAACAGACAATGAAAATCTTAAACAAAGAATCACGGCATGCTACTAAAGTAAATTATTTAAACATAAAAAGTGACTGTAATGAAGAAAGAAGAAATGCACAGAAGTAGAAAATAAGTTATAAAATGGTATAGTAAGGCCTTAGCTATCAATAATCACCTGAAATGTGAATTCTGGAATTCAGTGACATATAGTGATTGAGTAGATTTTGAAGAGCAAAGATGCAATTATATATGGCTTACAAAAGTACCTCTAAAGACACAATAAACTGAAATTGAAGGGATATAATGAAATATTCCATGTAAATGGAATTGAAGAGAAAGCAGGAATTGTCAACTTCTGTTAGATAGACTTTAAAGAGAGCAGAAAGAAACAAACAAGGTCTGAAGTGACAGCTCAGTCAGTACAGTGCTTGCCTTGCAAGCGTGAGGACCTGAGTTTGATCCCCAGAATCCCCTTAAAGAAGCTGGGCATGGCAGTATGCTTGTAAGCCCCACATTGGAGGCACACAAACAACAGGATCCCTGGGCTTGCTGATCAGCCAGTCTAGCCTACTTGGTGAGTTTCAGGCCACTGAGAGTTCCTATTTCAAAAAAAAAAGTGGAGGGTATATGAAAAACACTTAAGGTTGACTTCTAGCCTCTGCCCAAGTACATGTAGACGTGCACACACAAGAATATGCATACCCCTATCCTCCAAACACAGATGAAACAAGGAAAATCATTAGGTAATGATAAAGAGATCATGAAAAAATAATTCTAAATCTACATCTACCCAGTATCAGAACACTCATTAAACACAACACTGAGTTTCAGTTTATTTCTAGCAAAGGAGTCTGGCTTTTCAGATGAGATTTAAATGAGCTCAAGATTTGTTGGGGTTGGAGAAATGGCTCAGTAGTTAAGAGCACTGGTTGCTCTTCCAGAGGACCTGGGCTCAGTTCCCAATACCCACATGATGGCTAACAACCATCTGTAACTCCAATTCCAGGGGATCTGACGCCTTCTTCTGGCCTTCATGGGTTTGCTTGCATGTGGTACACTCATGTACATGTAGGCAAAAGACTCATACACACAAAATAAAGTAAACAAGTCAAAATATAAATCAAAAGAATTGAGTGATTCTGTCTAGGAAGCTTCCTTAGAATTTCTGTTCCATTTTCTCCTCTAGATTTTCTATGATTTCTATCTTTAAAGTAAGAGAATATAAATTTGATATCTTAGGAGACAAGAATGTTACACAGAGGAAATTTTGTGATTGGATAGACCAAATCACCCCAGAAATTTATTTCCTCTTTTCAATATGTGCTAGGAAGTTTGTGCAGCACAGAGTGGACATAGGCATATCTGCTCTTGCATAAAAGCTTTAGATCTCTTTCAGGAGCATCTTTTTTCTCTCTTTCTATGCCACAGAAGCATCTTAAATATACCAACATATGCATAATTTTACCTGCATGATTACATGCCTGAGTGTTTCTTTGGTCAGACACAATGCCAGAATACCAGGTGCAGGTTGGATGTATTGGTCCCACAGCATTTCAAGTTTCTGAGGACAGGATTTCAAAAAGATAGGGAGAGAAAGGGTAGCAGCTTTTTTCTCTCTCTCTCAAAAAAGAAAGACTCAACAGTGTGGGGACCTAGCCCAAGTGTGGAAAGAAGACTAGAATTTAGCAAAAAGCAAGTTCTTGTTTCTTTCAGTCTTCTGAGCAGATCAAGATTTTGTTGGTATTGCAAAACAAAAATTGGAGTTTTTATCTAGGTAAAATGATACAAAATTAGGTAGGACAATTAATGCATATTTTGAATGAACAAAAACTCGCTTTGATAAATTTTCGAAGATGAATACTCATCCACCACAAAAAATTTTAAAAATCAGATGTTTTTATTATTTAATCACCTCTCCAATGTCATAATATCTTTCTTAGTATCTTTGTTGAAATCATTTTTAATCTCAATAATTCACAGCCGTAAGTGCAACTTAAAGCTCATGGAACCACTCAGAAGAGAAGATGGAACGATGATAGCTGGAGGGACAAGACACCTGTTGCTATAATGCATTCTAGACATGACAGGGAAGCTGCAGCCATGAAATCTCCATAGTGTGGCAGCCTAAAAAGATCTTCACAGTGACAAGGCAAGGTGATATGCCAAGGTGGATGGGGGAAATTTCACAGGGTTCCACCTCTGGATGAAGAGCTGCTACAGGCAATCAATGGAAGCTGAGGGAAGGAGACTCAGTTCTCTCCAGGGACTAGGTCCCTAGGAGGTTATCCAATCCCAAATGAACAGCCTTAAACACATGAACGCATGAACACTACTAAATGGGCTCAGTGCATTATGTATGTATGTTTATAAATACTTGTATGCATATGTAATAATAATCTAAGAAGTGAACTAGAAATTGTGAGGAGTGGGGGAGAGCATGTGAAGAGTTGGAGGGGGCAGTGAGGGACAGAAATGATGCAAATACAATACTCATGTATGAATTCTCAAAAAATAACATTAAAAATACCCACTTTTCAATGGAGACCTAACAGATAATGTGTATAAATTTATCCAAAATTTTCTATATTAACAACAAAATTTAGAAAACTTTCAGCTTCAAAACACATCATTAGAAATGTTGCAAACATTGTAAAACTTCTATTGAGTGTTTTATGAACACTGAAAGCCTAACATATTGAATTTTATCTGATTCCTGCTGGTGAATAAAAAAAAAACATAAAGTAGCTTCATAACT
>NW_008354502.1:1671934-1738118 GCF_000622305.1 Nannospalax galili
ACACATCAGTAGAAATGTTGCAAACATTGTAAAACTTCTATTGAGTGTTTTATGAACACTGAAAGCCTAACATATTGAATTTTATCTGATTCCTGCTGGTGAATAAAAAAAAAAACATAAAGTAGCTTCATAACTGTATAAGGTGAATTAGCAAAGTTGTTCATAATGAGTGGAAACTTCTATTTGAGCTCAGTGTTGAAGACAATCTTATCTCCTAGTCATAATTTTGTGTAAATATTGGTTGGGAGCTTTCTATAGACTCAGTTCTGATTGAATATCTTTCAATCCATTTTTCCTTCTTTACTGTGACATAGTTCTGGTAGTGAGTGCCACAGGATGCAGCTGAATTAGCAAAGTTGTTCATAATGAGTGGAAACTTCTATTTGAGCTCAGTGTTGAAGACAATCTTATCTCCTAGTCATAATTTTGTGTAAATATTGGTTGGGAGCTTTCTATAGACTCAGTTCTGATTGAATATCTTTCAATCCATTTTTCCTTCTTTACTGTGACATAGTTCTGGTAGTGAGTGCCACAGGATGCAGCTGTGGTTTAATTACAAACACACATATGTGTTTATATTACATATACATAAACATTTACATATATACACAAATAAATACATTTCTAGTTTAGGTTTGTAACCAGTTTGTTCTGATGATTTCAGTTGCAGACAGATTGTAGTAGAAATGACACTTACAATGCTTCCTTGTAGCTAGAATACATTGTTTCTGTTAACTTTGTAAAAATCATTCTCCTCATGAACCTAGTAGGAGGCTCCTGCCAGTGGTTTTGGAATGGGTCCCTTCAAA
This sequence comes from Nannospalax galili, assembly GCF_000622305.1. Classification (NCBI taxonomy): domain Eukaryota; kingdom Metazoa; phylum Chordata; class Mammalia; order Rodentia; family Spalacidae; genus Nannospalax; species Nannospalax galili. Next base: position 1,672,744 of record NW_008354502.1, read on the forward strand.
TGAGTGGACCTGAGGCTGCTTTTGGTAAATAAACTCCTCTGCCTTGAAGTCACATTCCAGGTAAGAGAGAGTTAAGAAAGCTGGATGCTACATCCCTTGGATGAATAGTATAGCAAGGACAAAGGCATGCCTTCGATTTTTAAATAAGAATCCCACATTATGTAAAGGGTGTCAGACATTAAAGCGACAATTAACATAGCAGCAATAATGAAAACTCTTACTGAAATAGACAGAATGGAAATCTACATGTCTTCTCTCAGATATATAGTTACACGAGATCATTATACGTTTCTTAAATCAATTTACTTCATTTAAGAGCTCATTCACTTTCAGCGTATTCTCTTTTTAAAAACAGAAAGACTTTCAAGTAATGATTTATACTATTACTAAATAATATAAGTATCATTTTAAGCTTTATACGACCCTCTTCCATCCTCCTTTAATAAGGAGGTTTAACGATTGCTTCTCAATCCCTTAGGAGAAAGTAACTTTCAAAATGCCTTCAGCTAATTGTTTAATAAGATGACTCGCACGTTTCTCAAGGATATTTGTACTTGTGGCTCCACGGCACTTACATGTATCTCACTGCTCACAGGATGTTCAATTCCAAAGTTATCGTGTACTCGTGTCACTCCTTTTTTGTCTGGAAGAACTGGTGAAAATATCATGAATCTAAAAGTGGGCAAGGGTCTTGCAAAGTTCATTAATTGTGCTATCCGATCTAAAGCACGTTTTGCTTTCTATCAGGTAAAAATCTACACTAATTACACCCATCTGGAAAGAGGACTCCATCTCCTTTCCTATTTCCCTTTTGGCCCTTTATCCTGCTCCTCTTGTGTGCCAATTACTATGATAAGCTCACAAGCAGGACCCTGCTGGGTTTTCAGGTCCTTGTGAACAGGACCATTTTTCTTTTAAAAAATTAGTTAAAATATTTTTGGGAATTTCATACATGAGTATTATATTTACACCATTTCCAGCCCCCCTTCGCCCCTCCAACTAACACCTCCCATGCCTTCACCCTGCCCCCACCCCATTTTCTCTGAATTTTGTGACCTCTCAGGATAGGTTATCCAATCCCAAGTAGTCAGCTGCAAACAAGTGTATATACGAGGATCATGTCTTAGTCACTGCTATAGCCACTAAGTCTAGTATAGAAGACAGTAGTTCAATACTAACTATAGGTGTTGTGGAACTATGAAGTTGGTTTCTAGTAAAAGCTGTTTCAGAATTAACCTATGACCAGACTATGTTTGTTTGTAAAATATCATGATGGAAAATAGTGGCAGTGAACTAGAGCAAGAAGGGGTCAAGAGAATGTTCCAGAATGCAGTGTTCTCTATACAAGTGAAGAAAAGTATGGGGCAGAGTACTTAAACTGGAGAGGAGAAATATCTCAAGAAAGAGAGCGCATTCAAACAAAGCAGGAGACTGGCCTTGAACCAGAAGAGGGGATGAACAGACTTACCATGGAGCTAGTAGGAACTTAGGGTCTGAGGCTTCTGAATAATTATTTATATATGTGTGTTATATATTATGTGTTGATATTTGATGTCAAGGTACAGTATTCCCCTTCCCTGGCAAAGTGGCTACACGGTGACTTGAGACTGTATTTTGGGTGATAATGTGTAAAAGCAGCGTCTGGTAAGATTCAGTGTCTCTTATCTGAAATGTTTGGAAATAGAAGTATTTTGGGTTTAGGATGTTTTTATATTTTTCAACAATTTGCATAAACATTTGAGTTATCTGGCAGTGAAGATTCAAGTATAAATACAAAATTCATTTGAATTTCATATACTTTGTGTGTGTGTGTGTTTGTGTGTGTATGTGGTGTGTGTGTGTGTGTCTGTGTATTATTTCTTGCACAGGTGTGTGTGCACATGTGTGGAGGCCAGAGATCAATGTCTGGTGTCTTTATCACTTTCCAGCTTTTTGTTTGAGACAAGGTGTCTCACTGAACCTGAGGCTCACTGTTGGCCTAGGCTAGCTGTCTGTCTGTCTCAGATCTAACATCTGGTCCTACGACTACAGATGTGTGTTGCCATGACTGAGTTTTATGTCTGTGCTGAGGATCTGAACTCAGGTCCTCATGTTTGCCAATAGGCACCTTAACAACAAAGCCATCTCTCCAGGCCCAGGTTTCATATACTCCCATCTCACGTAGACTGAAATCAGTTTTACACAGTATTTTGAGATCACTTTTTTTTTTAAATGGAGACTCAACACATGAGGTCAGGTATATAATTTTCCCTTTGTGGCATCATGCTGTTTGTCGCTCAGAAGTTTTCAGATATGGAGTATTTAAGTATTGGGTTTTTGGATTAGGGATGTTTGAGGTATAGTTGGGAAGAAAAAGGAAGAAAAGACATTGAAAAGTCAATGGAAAGAGAAATATCAAACAAGAGGAGCCAACAGGTAAAACAAACTCACCCCTTACCCCAAAAGTGCCTGGTAGGGGATTCTGACTTTCCCTTCTCATCTAGGGAAGAACCAAAATTGAGTTAACAATGAACCAGTTTAGTCAACTTGATTTCTACAAATTGGAGAATATGAAAATGTTCCATGTGTTCAAAGAGGAGTTAGAGATGCTCAGAACTAACTGAACTCCGTACATTGTCTTGAAAGCACTTAAAAGCTAGTGGCAAAGATGTCCACAGGCATTTTGATACATATTACAACAGAGTGCTTCAGCCTGAAAGCTGAACAAGATGTGAACAATAGAAGGTGCTTTACACTTTACCCGCTCTGCAGGAATGTGGGGAAGACTACAAAGGAGTACCTGGGATGGGTTCTAGGAGAGAAAAATGAGGAAAGGTGTCCTAGTTTGTTTCAATTTCTGTGACAAAACACTCTGACCAATACCAGCTTGGGGAGGAAAGTGTTTATTTGTTTGGTTTACATCTTTTGGGTCACAGCTGATCATTTAGGGAGCCTATGGTAGGAACACAGGGCAGGAACCTGGAGGAAGGAACTGAAGCACAGGCCATGGAGGGACACTGTTTACTGAGTTGCTCCCCTGGCCAGTGCTCAACCCACTTTCTCATACAATACAGAACCACCTTCCCAGGGGTGGCATCACTCACAGTAGGCTGGGCCCTCCCACATTACTCAACAATCAAGAAAATACCCCACAGATTTGGCCACAGGCCTCTCCAGTGGAGGAAATTCCCCAACGAAAGCCCCCTCTACCCAGGTGTGTCAGGTTGACAACTAAAGCTACCCAGCATGAAAAAATTCATGCAAAAAGACCATGTGCAAAGTCATGGAAATATAAAAAAGGAAGAAACATTAGGGACCTGAAAACAGGAAAAATTGGAACAGGAGACAGGCCTAGGCTGCGCACACCCTTGTGAGGAAGGAGGAAGTGCCTGTAACACAGGGAATTTCATTGGGGTTTTTCCTTTTTGTTTTGATTTGTTTTCTTTCCTTTTGTTTATTTTTATTTTTAAAGAAGCGACACATACCTTAATCTATACCTATTTTGTTTTATTAGCATATTTTCAAGATTTTCCTTTGTGGGGAGCACTCAGAATCCAAGATGTTAAGTAAAAGGATGAAGGCGTTAGCTATGACCACATTGTCAGTCTTCAACAGGAAGCTGCAGTTTCTGTTATTTTTCTTCCTTACTTCTTGATTCTTTTACTGAAAAGACACTGGATGGATCTTGAGCAATTCATTTTGTAATTTGACCTAATTTGCAGGTTTCTTTTCAGGGTTGGCCTGTTTTCTATCCATGATTCATTCACAAAGAAACACAATGACAGATCATTTTCACTTGTCCATCCATCTACTCTGGAGCTGCAGACAGATCTATATTCCCTTTCTGCTTCAGCAAATGAAATAAAGATGCAGTGAGAACAGCGTTAGTGAGGAGTGTTACAGAAAATCTATAATGTAGACGAAACCTTCAGGTTTAGCAGGAAAACAGCCAATTGCAAGATTTTGTTATGTTTTTACTCTGGCAAAACCTAACTTATTTATCACAAAAGTAGGACAAACTTCAAATAAAGTAAACAGAACAATGTAAAATGTTTTATTAAATTTTGTCTAGGTCCCTAGGTTTAAGACATGCTTTACTTTTATTCTAGATGATTTCAAAAAACATTGTAGGAGTGTACACATTCTTAACATCATTTAGGCTTTAATATAAAATGTGTGTGTGTGTGTGTGTGTGTGTGTGCGCGTGCATGTGCTCGCATATTTAAAATAAAATGACTCATCTCTGTGAATGCCTTTATAGAGCCCTCCCTGGTTCCATTCTATTCCGTGCTGTTCGGTGTGGCCAAATAGGCAACCCAGATGTTATGGACAACAGAGTTTCCAGGAATTTTTAAAATAAGGTAAAAGCCTCACGAGATAAAACTGATGCTAAGGTAAGAGAGAATGAAGGCACGGATCCTTTGACCTGTAGTCATTGGATCAGTATGTTTGGGAGAAAATGATACGTGATTCAGAATATCACAGTTGGCTTGGAATCATAACTGACACCTATGGAAGGAAGAATAAGATACCTGGATGATGCTTAGGAAATGAGAGCTCAATGTTTAACTGCATTGACACTGAAGTGCCAATAATGAATATAAAATTCAGGAGATTTGGAAGCCCTTAGTTCCCATGTTAGTGTATTGTCTCTATATGCAGGAACCCGGGGCTCAGAGCAAACACTGATAAGAAGAAGCACCTTCTGACATCAGCAGAAACAGAGCCCTCTCTGCTTTCCCCTAATGAAAGTGGCAGATGGTGTATCAATTACCTTAGGACAAAGAAGGAACATACAGGAAGATACCAACGTTATCTCAGAGCAAGGCTCAGTGATAGAAGAGAAAGCAGAAGAAAAGCCGGGCATTGGGTACCATCCCTTACTAGGGAAGTCATCAAAGCCAAAGGCCTTTCTAGGTCTCCTCTGCCTTCTTCTTCCTCCTTGACTTCATTCTCTCATGCACAAATCGAGAATCCTCTGTATCGTACACAGCATAATTGTAAAAAAACTCCATCTTCATCACATTACAGGGAAAACACAGTATTGTCTAAGCATGGGTCAAGTTTAAACTAGAATTCAGCACCATGTAACTCATGCTGATGGGGAGGTGAGGGTGCTCTGAAGAAAATGAACTATAATTGTTTCCCAATTTTAGCCCAACTCAAAATGATTTTGGGGTTACACCTTTGGAGGGAGGAATGGACACAACACCATTAAAGGCCCATTAGGGGAATGTTTCTGGTCAAGAGGATGAAATCTCTGACTCAGGTGGAGACCTAACATTCCAATGGGCAGGGCAATGGCCTGGCTAAGGGACCGCCCTTTCGAAGGTGGGTTCACCTTTGGCCAAGTTAAAGAGGTTAGCAAAATAATGATCCTTTAATGAGGTAATGTACTTGTCCTCGGAATTCCTGTTTTCCAACACGGCCACGCAGCTTCTGAAGTCTGCCCACGTAGGATTTCCTTTGCTCCTTTTCTGTCTTTTCTGAGCATGCCTTCCTCAACACCTCACACTTCCCTAATTATCTGGACTTTCTTGCTGTTTTTCCAAAGCTTCCCTCCCTGTCATGTAGCTTCCTGTCCAACATGTGGCTGACCTCCTTGCAGCTTAACTCAAGCAGCATGGTCATTTTCCTTCTCTTCTCCATTTCCCTCCTCCAGGCAACTGCCAAGACTTGCAGCCTGCCTGCCCTTTTCTTAAAAAATAAAACCTTAAAAAAATTGTCCTCGAGCTTCAAATTTATATTTAGAATTCAGAATTCATGTTTAGTGCTAGTATAGATGTTTAAAAATTTATTTACTTGCTCACTTATATGCATGGGTGAGACAGAGTGTTCCAAAGGAAAATGAAAGGACCAATGGGAAGATGTAATCAACACAAAGCAAACTGTTCCATCATTAGACCTGTGCAGACCTTCTTAATTTCTGTAACTGACATTCAGGACTTTTGATGGCAGTGGCATCAATGACCTACAGAAGCTATCAACAGGAGAATTTGTGCTTTTTGAATCATTTTTGACAGGGCGTAGCAGCTGTCCTAGTTTGCTTCTCTATGGTTGTGATAAAACACTGATCAAAACCAACTTGGGAAGGAAAAGTTTTATTCTGCCTTACAGCTTACAGTTCATCATGGAGCTGAGCCATGGCAGGAGCTCAAGACAGGAGCCTAGAAACAGCAAGCAAAGCAGCGACCACGCAGGAATGCTGCTTACTGGCTTGCTTAGCTGCTTTTCTTACACAGCCCAGGCTCACCTGCCCAGGGACAGCACTCCCTACAGTGGGCCAGGCTCTCTTGCCTCATTTAGCAATTGAGAAATTGCCTCACTGACATGGCCACAGGCCAACCTGATAGAAGCAATTTCTCTAGTGAAGATTCCTCTTCCTGGGTATGTCAAGTTGACAGGTGAAGCTTAACCAGGACAGCTCCATGCTCAGCAATGGCAGAAGAGAAGAATAAGCAGCACTTGGTATTTTAGTAAACAAATGGTAACTGGCTACAAGAACCGTGGGGGAAGTGTTTGAGTTCTGGTTAAATTCCTAAGGAGGAAATGGTGATGATTTCACATAGTTTGGTAAGTTGTTCTTATATAGGATGTTATGGATGAAGCACACAGCTTTGTGACTGTCTCTTCCATCCGATAGAGACCTAGACCTGTGTATCAATTCTCAATAAGAGAAATATAGTGTACAGTCACATTATGGTGTGTATTTACCTTGAAATGTGTATTTGTTATATAGTCATCTTCTTCTGCACCTGTGTTAAAAGGAGTTTAGTTATTCAGCTGTGAATTGAAATCTTTAAGTCCATTTAAAACATGCTTGCACAACACTATAGGATTAGGGAGTGGAAGAATTGCTTAAGTAGTTAAGGGTGTTAAAAATACAAAATTCTCATGCACAAATTCAGCGCCTACATCAGAGAATAAAAGTAGAATCTGTGCCTGCAATTTAAGATGCCTATGTTTATGAATCCAACTCAGCATGATCACTGGAAGCTGACCACTGGATCAGCCAGTACCTTTGGAAGGAATGTGTTTATGCAAGACCTTCTTCAAAAGGGAGGTAGAGTGCAGCTGATATCACCTGGGGTTTAATGGGGTAGGCCAATGCAGAGTTTTTCTTCATAAATTTAGGAAACAAAATGAAAAGAGCTTTGAACTAGAGGGCAGAGAAGGTCTCAGGGGTTAGAACATTAAACATAAATTTTTTATTAGCAGAGCTATCTCAGAGGAACACAGTAAACAACTGATTTAGCTGACACAATGGATTCCGACTCTTAGTGGGAAGGGCTGAGGGACACTGATTTACATTGTACATCTGTCAGGATTAGCCTAGAAACTTCCACAGAAGAGAGTTTCTAGGCAAACTGAGTTCCAGTAGAATGAGCTGTAACACACTAACACAGATACAAAGAAAAAGAAGACTGACAGAAACCTTTTGAATAGACAGGAATCTGACATTTGATACCATGGTCTCCTTACACTTTTTCCGAGCTCACCTCAAATGAATTAGCATTGCCCCGTTCCCCCCGTTTGATTTGATTAAATTTCAGAGGTGGTATAATGTCTAGTTCCACAAGAATATACGACTATGCAATTTGAGGGGAGGAGTTTTGATTCATGCCTTTTGTTGGGTGGAGTTACTTTCATCTTAGAGTAAGTGAGCAGTGCAGGGCTGTTCTGGTAGCACATGACCACAGTAGTGAGAAATATGTGGTGCCCTTTGTGGGCATCTCCCATTGGTGTGATACAAGCGTTGTACTCAATCACTCTGTCAGAACAATGACAACTGGGAGAGGGGGGCCCATAAAGCTATTCATCAAGCTCCAAAACAGCCTGCACTTTACTTGTCTGCAGCTATTTACTAGTGGTTGATGATGACACAGTTGAGTGAGGCCACAGTTCATAAGACTTCTTGACGTTCTGTTTTGGTGAGAAGGTCATTTTGAAAGAGAATATGGTAAGGCCTTAGGCACATCCAAATCTAACTGGTTGTTAATATGGTAAAACACCCTTAAAATGTGAAAAGTTTTTGAAAAGTGTGAATTATGATTTTATAAAAAATTGAATTCTGTTACAGTCAGAGTTTGAGCAGAAAAATGAAGATTTTAGACTATATAAATCATAGCACTGACAAGAACTCATAGAATCTTATTTTAAAATTGCCTCAATTAAATTTAAAATTTTTGAGTAAGAACATTAAAACCTCTGTTCTTATCTATTGTCTATACATGCAGAGGTATCTGTGTGTGTGTGTGTGTGTGTGTGTGTGTGTGTGTGTGCGTTTCCACCTTCTGTCATCTGTTTATGAGTGGAGATAAATAATTGGTAAAAAGAAAAGATTTTGACTTATAATTTTGGAAGTTTCAGTCCATAGTTGATTAAACCCATTGCTTATGGGCCTGTGGTGAGGCAGCATATCATGGTGGGAGCATAAATGAGAGAAAAAGGTATTTATCTCATGGCCAGCAAGGAAAGTAAGTGAAGAAAGGGCCAAGGAGTTCACAGTCTTCAAAAACATAATAATCTGAAGACCTCTCACTAGGTCCTTCTTCCTAAACGTTTTAAAAAAGTTTAAACCCTTTCCAACAGCTCTTTCATGGAGTCTGAACCTTTAAACATAGGTACCTTGGGGTCAGCTAAGATCCAAATTATAGCACTTTTTAGATTTTTTTCCCTCCCTTTGGAAGGGATGTGCCTGTGCAAGAAAGTCCTCAAAACAAAACCAGAGCATAAGGTGACATTACTTTGAGGATGTTTTGTCCAGGACAGTGCAGAATTTTAGAGTATTAAGAAACAAAACGTACAGAAGAGAACTTTGAATTAGAGGGCAACCAGGCTCTCTCTGCTGGTCATGGATCTTGACTGATTCTTTTAAATCTCCTATAGACTAAAACATGGATTAGTTATCTACTGAAAACAGAATTCTTTGATTAAAATCTCTGTAAGAATAATTGATAGATGAACCAAATTTCAGAGTTAATTATACCATGATCATATTGATATTTAACAAATAGTATTTAATTGAATATAATGATCTTTAAATATATTCTAAATGTCTGTTGAGTGGGTCGTTTGCAAAAGCTTGCTTCTGGTAGCAATCTAGAAAGTCACAGAAACATTAACTAGAAACCTGAATTCAAGTCCAAGTTAGTTTATGTTTTCTTTCTTTCAAATATCTTAAATATACGGCTTTAGCTTTTAAAGAGTTCTAATTTTTAAAAAATCTATCATAACTTTCAAATCGGGTTTCAGTTAGAAAGAATAAAATATTGTGTACTTCTTTTAGTTGCTAGAGAAACATTTAAATGTTGGCTCATCAGAATTTTAAAAAAAGGACTTCCTGAACAGAAGTTCACAGAAATTTAAGAAACTTTAATGGAACTTCTGTTGTAAAATGATGCTGTCTTGGCTTTAGGCTAATCCTCAAAACACACCTACAAATTCATCTCCCAAAATGTCTGGTACAGAGAAAGAGCTGGGTTGGTTTTACAATTTTTATGGCAAAGGTTAAAATAAGTAATTTCTACAACAGCTGTCGACATGCAGTCTGTCTTTGGAGCCTGCTTCCCCTAGAGGATTTTATTTCTTCAAATGTCATAATTAGAATTTCATCTCCAGTGACTACTCAAGAGAATCTGGCAGCAGGAGACAGCATGGGTCACATTTTAATTACGGATGCATCCTTCCTTTCTGAAGGGCCAGAAGCTGGTTGCTAGTCATGTCACAAGAATCCTGATTCACTGTGAATAATTAAGTACTCTTTTCAGTGGATAGCAGTTGTTTCCTTAAAATTCAGCAAGATTTATCAGAGCATTAACAGACTTGTCTTGCCAGTGAAAACCTACGGGCTGCAAAGAAGTAGATTTCCAGGCAATTAGAGCAGTGAGTTGTGCTCACCTTCATGCATTATCCATGACAGATGTGCATCAACAGGAGGGCGCTTTCATGCATTCATTTATTTATTCTCTTTCTTTTGTTAAGCAAACATTCATTGAATATCTTCTTTGGTGCTGAGAGTTGAACTTACACTTGGGGGAAACAAAATTGAACAGCACTGTCATTTTCACAAGAGAGACATACCTGGATTTGGTCATGAATTATCATTAAGTGAATAATTTAGTAGAGTTATGTACATGGTGCTTTGGGGATGCCAAGAAAGAAGCAATTAATTCCACTTGAAGAGACAGGAAAGGCATGGTGTGGAAAGTGGAATCTCAGCTGAGCCATAACGAAGTAGGAAAGGCTTTGATTGACAAGGAAGGGGAGGGGATTCCTGATAAAGGGAACCACGTCTGTGGAGACACATGTGGTTGGAGGCACCTGTAGTTGTTGTGCTGAGGCTAAAATGCAGAACTCTTTTGGGTAAATAGCAGAGGATAAGCATACAGTATAGGGTCGCATCTCTTTTAATGAGGGTAGAAATATAGATGATATGGGCAAGAAATCCTTTGCAAAATGGTTGAAGTTATAAGCTGACATTGGTCTTCTCTGACATCTGGATAGGAATTTTGAGCAGTTTTGCCTTTTATTACAAGGTGCCTGAGAAAATGTATCATTTTCTCATTTTTCCCCATGAGGTGAAAAAGATTAGGTCATCCATACAAGGAAATATTACCTAATAAATAGAAACGAACCAGGGAGACATCCAAGAAAAGGGATGAATCTCAAAAGCATTTTGCTGAGGGAAAGTAGCCTGAGAGAAAAGGTTAGATGATGTATGTTTTCATTTATAGGAAATTCCAGGAAATGCAAAACCATGGTTATAAAAATAATGTGCTGGATGTCAGAGTCAGGAGTTGGAATGATGGTATTAGCTTAAGTGGAGCATGAAGGAACTTTTGGGGGAGATGGTGATGTTCTATGTCACAGCTGTGATGATGAGTATGACTATAGTTCTCAGAACTCATCAAATTATATATTTAAAACTGGTACATTTATTAGTTATAAATTATAGCTCAAACAAGTTGATGATAATGGCGAGGGTGGATTGAATTAACTTTAGAGGTTCTAAAGAAACAAAAGCCTTTGCATAAAAGCATCCACGGTGAGGTCCCTGAGCTGTCCTTAAGCATCCAGAAATAGTTAACCATGTTAGTAGTTACTGAGAAGAATGAGGAATTGGGCCCAAAGGAGGAATGACTGTTGGCTTGTAAGTGTCTGAGTTTAAATTACAAGTATAGCATAACATAATGAAATACTCTGCTATGTTGCTACAAGATTCACATATATTAATTTATCATATTTCACAACAATAATGTCTCATTGCTACTCTCATTTATCAGATTAGGAAACTGACACTCAGGAAAGTTAACTTGCCAAAGATTACAAACCTACTAAGGGCAGTAACTAAGGTTGAAATCAGACAATGTGGCTTCAGAGTCTGGGCCCATTGTATTTGACTTGTTCTTGAGAAATTTACTAATGTAAGGAGTGAATATTCAATCTTGGAGTATTTTGTGGTTATATTTTCTTACTGGAGTTTATCATTGTTGTCATTTTTATATGATTGTAGAGCCCTGATATGACTGGATATAACTGACAGAATAGATTTTCAACTTCCAATATAGTATGATGTTAGAGTTAATTGATTAATCACATTTTTATTCATTTTCATGCATTTTGATGACCAAATATATAGTTACTATTTGGTATAAACAATATCTACAAAAGGGCAATCATTGACACTCGAGGAGTGAATGCATAAAGTTGGAACTAAGACTGCTCTTGTCTGTGCCAAGGAGGATGGCTGTAATCAAGTATGATTATAGGCTGAGTGAATCACTGATGGGTATTAAGGAGATCCACTAAAGTAGACCACACACTTGCTTGCAGAGGGACCATCGTTCAAGAAGCTTTTCTGAAATAAATTATTAGAATATTGGGTGACATTATTGGGCTACTGCATGGCTACTCCATTAAAAATTCCCACGTGCTGGGACTCTGGCTTCTGCATTACATTGTTTGCTTTGTATCATAAAGAGGAAAAAATCCTCAGGAGTTATATCTGCTCTGAAAACCGTACTTTCTTCCAGTAGTTTCTCAAAACCTAGACTGAAAAAATGAAAACAGAGAACACTAGCAAGCCAATCATGCTTTACATGTAACTTCTAGACTTTATCAGTGATAAAATTCCTAGGCAATACACATCTCATTGTGTGATTCTTTTTGTGTTGGATCAGAACTTAGATGGCAAAGAAAAAGGCATTATGAACTTGATCAACAGCTTTAATACTGTTGCCATTAAAAAAGATTAGCAGCAACGTTGAGTTGTAATATTGGTAATAAGGACAAATGTGAAGGTCAGGGGAATATGAGGAAGATATTAAAATATAGCAAAATTAAGAGCTCTCATTTATAAGATGTATGGTCTTACCAAAATTAGTATCATTAACAAATACCAACTCCAACAGTATCAGGATCTTCCCACTCTTAGCAAAATTTCCAGAGTTTTTGCTAGTCTTACTAAAACCCTGCACCACACATTCTTGTATTTTTCCTAATGTGCTGCAAGTAAGAAAAACTGCACTGTCTGTGGAAAATGGTGTCAGTGATGTGACAGTATAATGGTCTCCTAGGGACCAAATAAATATGAAAAGACTTGTATGTCTTTTCTTCTTTTTTGCCTTTGGTCTTTTTTGGGACAGAGCCTCCCCATAGCCCCAGCTGTCCTGGAACTTATGTAGACCAGGCTGGCCTCGAACTCACAGAGATCCACCTGCCTCTGCCTCTCAAGTGCTGGGGTTAAAGGCGTGCGCCACTATGCCTGGCATATGTCTTTTTTTGATTTCACATCAGAAAATGGGAATTATTTGGTAATTGAGTATATTAATTATAATTCAAATTTAAAAGATAGGGTGAAGAAAAGCAGGGCTGTTGTTAGTAAGACTGTTACTATTTCTGAGAGAGATATGGGATTGCAGTCTTGGCTTTTAATTTTTTCCTCCCTCCCTCCCTCCCTCCTTCCTTCCCTCCCTCCTTTCCCTCCCTCCCTCCTTCCCTCCCTCCCTCCTTCCTTTCCTTTCTTCCTTTCTTTCCTTCTTCATGAGTTTTGTGAATCTAGTTTGCATCTCATGAGAAGAACAAGGGAGTTCCATGTTACAATCCAAGGGAATGCAGAACTGGGATGAAAGTTTTAGATAATGTTTATTATTTTAAAAAATTCGTTGAGTATTTTGTCTGCATGCATATAAGGGCATTATGTGCATGCAGTGCCTGCAAAGGTTATAAGAGGGTATAAGGTCCCCTGGAACTGGAACTACAGATGGCAGTGTGCCACCTTGTAGGTGCTGGGAACTAAATCTGGGTCTTTGCAAGAACAGCAAGTGCTCTTAACCACTGAGCTATTTTTCTAGTACTTGGGATGAGATTTTTAAAAAGATGGGCCGTGATATGATCTAGGTCAGAAATACCCTCCAGCAGGCTCAGGTATTTGAGTATTTGGTGTCCAGATGGAAGTACTGATAGGGGAATGTTGGGATGACTTCAGGAAAGACAGAGCCTTTCTTGGCTTGGTGACTTAGCTTTGTCTATCGCTGTGATAAAGCACTCTGACCAAAAACATCTCGGGAAAGAAAGGTTTATTTGGCTTACATGTCTAAATCACAGTTCATTGTTGAGGGAAGTCAGGATGGGAACTCAAGGCAGGAACCAGGAAACAGGACTGTGGAGGATGGCTGCTTACTGGCTTGCTCCTCTGTCCTGTGCTCAGCCTGCTTTCTTTTATAGCCCAGACTCAGTTGCCCAGAGATGACACCACTAATGGGCTGGGCCCTTCATATCAATTAGCAATTTAAAAAAATGCCTCACAGACTAGGCCATAGGCCAGGTCAATTGAGGAAATGCTTCACTTGAGGTTTCCTCTTTCCAGGTGTATCAAGCTGACTACAGAAGTTATCTACTGCATTCCTTTTTATCGGGACTGCTGCCAAAAGTTGCCTCCCACATTTAGGGTGTGTCTTTTTAAGTCAATTAAGGCAACTAAAAATATTGTTCAGTTGAAATGCCCCTACTCAGGCGATTCTAAATTTATGGGAAGTTGACATTAAAATCAACCATTGCAACCATCAAGTCTGGGGGCTTTTGAAAGGACTTAGGGCCGAAAGCAAAGCTAGGTTTGGGGAGGGGATGAGCTGATCAGTTCAGCTGGCTGAGCCATGTGTCGAGGAGCCTCCCTCAGTTTCAGTCACATAGTCACATTGTAGCTCTAGGAAGAGGTACTCATTTAGATGATAACAAAGAAACAGGAACCAGAACTCTCTTCCAGGGTTCAGCGAGGACATTCTCAGAATGATTGCTTTGCTGTCCTTACTGTACTGACCAGTTTCTGTCTCTGTGCTCAATAGCACTGCTTTGGGGCAATGTTATAAGTGGAGCTTAATGGGCCATTCTGCTGGGAGTTTGGAAGACCATTCTGAGCCAATATAAATATGAACATTAAAGGCTGGAGAGAAATAAGGACTATATCAGGAACAGAGTAGAAGTCATTAATGTTACATTATGGCAAAAATTAAACTAAATCTTGTCCATATCCTGAAAGCTTAAGAGAGGGTAAATTAAAAACTAATCAACCGATGTGTTTAGTTGAGGAAAATTCAGGACAAGGTAATATATTCAGGCTGTGGCATGGTTATTGTTTGCCGTGAGACTCCAGAGAAAAAGCAGAGCAGAAAGATGTGACAGTAGGTAGTTTGGTCAAGAAAGGAGAGTGGGTGACTTTAAAGTTGCAGACAAGCTGGGTGCAAACAAAGTGGCTGTAATCGTGAAAGAAATTAGTATCATAAAAGAGAAATCTCACCCTTCCTCAGGGGTATAGTAGGGAAGGTGCCCTGAGGTTTGACGTATTGCACTGAAGGTTTCAGGGAGCAAACATGAATGGTAGCCTCCAGGTCCCCTGATCTAGCAGGGCTTCCAGTGGAATTATTTTCTGTTTCAGTGTCAGTTTCAGGAGGCACTTAGTGGCCACACTGCACCTCTAGCTGGCGGCAAGACTTGGCATTTCTGCACAGTGGTAGTTTTACGGGCATGTAGAATACAAGAGTTATGGGGTCATCAATGCTTCTTCCACGGTTTCAGGAAAAAGTTCATGTGTAGCCAGGTCAGACTTTGAAAAGAGGCCCTAAGGTGCCTCCTTTATGTGAGGTTGTAAGGTGAAGCTTTTATTGTCGTGGAGATCCTGGATTGTTGGAGATGCCAGGAATGTGGAATATCTGATGCTGAGGAAAGCTATAGGTACTTAGTGGGGCAGGCTCATGAGAGACTCTTTGTGTGCTGTAGGCACCAAGGTTGTAGTGGCTGGAATATCCAAACCTGCTGATGCCACCATACGCATAGTTGAGAGTTCCTCAGGCACTACTGATGTGATCTGTGCTGCTGGCAAAGGCATCTGTCACAGCAGGTTCAGCAGTGGAAGACGGAGGCTCTGAGTTCTGGTTCTGCTGACCCCCCCCAAGCTATGTTTAAGGAAATTGCTGTGGTGGAGAACTGTGGTACCTTTCTCTTTGGTGCCAGTCTCAGCAGCGTTGTGGATTCACACACAGCTAACAGTGTTGCAAGTCACAGGGACAAATGCCCTTTTAGTTCTTAAGAAAAACATCCCCATATCTCTACACTGAAAACACCCACCTGACGAAGCATAAAGCACTCTAGGGACTTGACTGCTGTGATCACAGTCACTTTGCAGGGTCAAATTTCATTTGTGAGTCTGCTGGCTAGTGTGGTGAAATCTAGTGAGGGTTCAGAGATGAGAAGATGATAAGGTTTTGAATGCCGTGCAGCTTGACTGGACAATATCTACCTTCTCCAGATGTCATGAAACTATGTCAATCAGTGCTCTGAGGATTGATGAATATAGCGTGAGGTCCTTCCCCGAAACAAAACTACACTGTGGACTCTAGATTGCTCCTCTAACAGAACCAAAGGGGTGATTGGAACTTTCTAGTAGCTGGTTTTACCAGGGGCTGCACTCACAATATAAGCTAGGACTCCCCAGCTCATCCTTTCCCTTGCAAAGGGGAGTTCTTACACTGGCTGGGGATCTGGTGGGTCACAGTTGCTGGGGTAAAGTGTTCTTTTCCTATGCTATTGTCCCAGGTATCCACGTCTAACAAGGCTCTGATCTTTCCCTTAGTTACTTCCAAAATCCTGTCATAGTTCCTCAGTCTCAAAATGCAGCTATCCCTCTGCCCCTTTGATTTTATTTTGTCAAGGGAGAGGTGAGTACAAGGTGTGCTTACTAACCATCTTGGAAATCTCTTCCTTTCGTTTTGGTCCAACAGGGTCACAGTTTAATCTTATCTGATGTTGATATTCTATAAAGTTGTTCAGCAAGGACACAATCTAGCTATTGGCTGCCAGGCCAGCTAACAGATGTCAGCTGTCAAAGATTGCTGTTGTTTTTTGTCAGATTTTTACATCTATCAACTTAGCTTTCCATGGTTAGACAGTTTGAAAGTTTGTTTTAGGGGAAGACAATAGCAACTTGTGTTAGTTATGACACAGAAGTCATAACTAAATTTTAGAGCAGAAATAGTAAAAGATAAGAGAGATTTCCTTTAGAGATACCATTTATGTATACAAATGGAAGTGATTGGCAGCATTTGTTCATAGTTATAATTTATTGAAAATTCAAATATATTTGTACAAATGCTTTTAGCTGTATCATTGTTACAGTAACTAATGATGCTGAGTGATTAGAGGTCAACAAATACACCATAAAATCAATACATTTCAGGAATAGTTTTGTTTATGCTAACCTGACTATATGCTTTCAAAGTCAGAAAATGATTCAAGAAAAAGGTGTCGTTTGAATGAGAATGTCCCTCAGAGGCTCCAAGTATTTGGATATTTTGTCCCCAGTTGGTGGCGCTATTTTGGGAGGCTCTAGGAGGTGCAGGCTTGCTGGATGAGGTACGTCACTGGGGGCAGGCTTTGAGAATGTGGTTTTTTTTTTTACATTTTTTTTTAAATGGACTTCTAAACAGTATTGAGACTGATAATGACTATGGGTTTTTTTTTACATTTTTAAAAATTGATTATTTTTGTGTATTTCATACGGAACATCTCCTTACGAGACCTCCAGTGGTGCTCTGCTTCCTATGTCTACTTGAAGATGTAATCGCTTGGCTTTCTGCACTGGCCACTTATGCTGCCTCCCCTGCCATTATGGACTCCTCCCTCTGGACATGTAAGCTTAAATTAACTCTTCCATCTATAAGCTGTCTTGTTCACAGTGTTTTATAACAGCAACAGAAAAGTGACTAATACGAAAGGTTATGTGAAAGATGCTAGTAAACTGAAATTTTAAATTTACTTCTTCATAGATGCAAATCTTAACAGTTGAGGAAAATATTTCGGTGTGTGTGCATGTGTGTGTGTGTGTGTGTGTGTGTGTGTGTGTGTGTTTTAAGACGGGGCTCTCACTGTGCAGTGTTGACCAGCCTGGAACTTGCTATGTACACCAGGCTGTCCTTGAATTCACAGAGCTCTGCCTGCCTCTGCCTCCCAAGTGCTTGGATTAAAGGCATGCAACCCTATATCCAATGAGCGAAATAGTTTAGTCTAAGCAAATTGCAGCTAATCCTCAGATGATAATTTTATGAGTTTTGTCCTTCATGGTAAATTGATAAAACCACAAATTTCTTTCTTCACATGACCAAAACTAATAAAGCATTTTCAGTACTTCATGGAATTTCTTTTAAAATAATTAAATTTGCTGTGAAATGTAAAATTCTTATCTACTCTCTGGTTTAGGATTTTTAGACATAGAGTTTTTGGAAATACGTTATTTACTTAAGTGGTTCCGACAGAGTATGAAATGTTTGTATCAAAGTACTTTTTGTTTGTTTTCCAGCATTATTATGCATGCATTTGTTTATATATGAATGTCTGCTTTTCCCTGAACCGGTGGCCACTTTGGAAGAGTTGGCGAAAATGGAAGAGGAAAGTAAGGTGATGAAGAGTGAAGGGGCAGAGTATTTCCCCTGCTTTTGTTCAGGAGCAAGTAAAGTTAGGACATAATCCGTGCCTGATGTGGAGCGGAGCTGCTCAGCGATGTCTTCCCTTTGACATAAACTAAGTGGCTGAATTGCTATTAACTGACTACATACTTGATTGGATTTCAACATATATTCCATTAATCCCAACTTTATGTTCCAAGATCATATACTTGGTACCACATTAAATATTTTTTCTACCTCTCCCTAATCTGTAACAGTGTGTAAGTCTTTGCTTACTTTCATGAACTTTATAGTTTGGAGGACAGGTGGTATTTAGTTATGTCCTCTGATCTGGATTTGTTGGGCATTTTTCTCATTAGACTTGGGTTTTGAATTTATGAAAATGAATCAATAACTAAAGCATCATTGACCACATAGTACGATACTGTTTGACCTGTTTCTCCAGGTCAAACTTGCTATTTTCTTCTTGACTTCTTCTGTTCTGAGGGAGAGAATCACTTGGCCTGTAAAAAGAATGCTTGATTGTAGTGTGGGATTGGCATCATTCCTAAAGGAAGGGCAATATATATATATATATCATATATCATTAATACATCAATAATATATATATATTTCCAATATATATTATTGGAAATTACCTGGAAGAGATGAGCTCCCCATTTATTCATTCAATCATATGTTCATATCAGCATAAAGTTGTGGACAGTTAGCTGATATTTTTGACTGTGATGTTGTCACATTACTTATTTTAATGCTTAAATTTTCCCAGTTTTATCCAGTAGATATTTCTTCAAGTTGGATGCTATGCTGATACCATATGATGATCGCCACTTACGTCAGTTTCTCCAATCAAATACAGTTATTCTTATTGGTTAATGATATCTAGAAAGCAAGGCAAGTGTATTGGGCTTATTCTTTTTAAAAAATATTTCATTATTTTTATTTTATGTGTATGAGTGTATTGCACCCTTGTCATGCAATGCCAGCAGAGGTCAGACATTAGGCATTGGATTTCCCTGGAACAACAGTTTCAGACGGTTGTGAGTTGCCATGCCAGTGCTAGGAATCAAACCTGGGTCCTTTGCAGGAGCAGCCAATGCTCTTAAATGCTGGGCTGTTTCTCCAACCTCCAGAATGTTTTTTAGAGATAGTTGCAGGTTCACACTTTGAATGAATCACTTTTATCACACTGATAAGTAATATCCAGCAATGTCTTCAGATGTAAATTGTGTGCACTTATTTGTCCAATTATTTGTTTATGTATTTATTATTGCTTATTTATTTAAATTCAAGGTCTTGATATTAGAAATTTTATACAGAAAGTACAAGGGTTGGAAGAGGGGCTGGAGAGATGGCTCAGCGGTTAAGAGCACTGACTGCTCTTGCAGAGGACCAGGATTAATTCCCAGTACCCACAAGGTGGCTATGAACCATCCTTAACTCCAGTTCCAGGGGAATCTGAAGCCCTCTTCTGACCTCTGCGGCATTGCACGACAAGGGTGCACTCACATACATACAGGCAATACAGTAATACATGTAAAATAAAAATAATAAAATCATTTTCAAAAGTTAGAAGAACATTTTTCTTCTCTAGAGTAGCCTTTTCTGATAATTATGTAGCAGAAAGAGAAACGGGAGGGCTAAAATTAAATAAACCATTCTTTCACTAATTCAGTATTTGCTTCAAGGGTTCTAGGATTGATTTTCAATCTGGAGAGGGACAGCCATGGATGGACTATGGACTAGCTTTACATGAAGGTCACCTAAGCTCTGTGTGACTGTTGTGTTCTGAAGAGCCTTTCATAATAATGTTGCTTTATCGGTGCATAGTAAATGTGGCACCATGCCAAAGTGTGCAAAGCATTCTTACTCAAAAGGCAGGTTATATGTTTAGTTGGCTTAGCATGCCCAGGAGACCCATGGGATTCTTGCAAAATGTGCTTACGAGGAGAATCAAATTATTTCTATAACCAGCATTTCTCCTTCCAGACATTGTGAGGAACAAAGTCCAGATCTATTTCTTCATCTTTGTTCTTTAATAGTTTGTATCTAAGTTTTAATGAAGGTTTCCCCCCTCTGCAATATAAACTTCCCTAATTCTGGCTCTTTGTGTGCCTGATCTCATAAATGAGCAAATTATCAGACATGCTGAAAAAGAATCAAAACAAAAGAATGTTCATAGAAAGACTAGTGAACTATGACTTCAACTGCTTAGATGCTTGAACAGTTGTTGTTATTTGTCTATGGATAATTTTCTTCAGCTAACCCTAAATACCTTTGTTTCCTCAGTTTTGTAGTATGCCTGCAATACTATCTTCAATACCTAGATTTATTATAATGACTGGATTTATAAACAATGTATTATTATAAATAACTATTACAATTGCATTATGGAATGCTGGCCATGGTGTTCAAATTTTAATTGTTCTATTATCACTTTTCAACAAAACAATCACATTCCTTAAATAGAGTGGTGTAATAATGGGTAATATTTGACATTAGTCACCCACAGTGTAAGTTACTGTCTGAGTAGTTAGAGGTTCTGAAACCCGCCTCCATTTTGTGTGCTAAACACAATGAATTAGCACATCACAGAGTTTCCTGAGGTGAACGGACAAATGCATAGATTTCTTGACATTTTTGTCAGTAATTATACTTCTGACTGGTACTGATCACCCAGGCAGAAAGTTATGACAGGTCAGTGGGAGAAGTAAGATGAAACGAATCAGTCATTTTTGTAGTTTTGGTTGATATATTCTTTCTTCTTTTTAAAGTCTTTGTGGTGTGTGTGTGTGTGTGTGTGTGTGTGTGTGTGTGTGTGTGTAGCCCAAAGGTCCACATGTGGCAATCGAGAATCGTGGGTATTGATCTTCTGGTTCTATTTTGTCTGAGGCAGAATCTTCCTTTTCTGTTACTTTGTAAGCCAGGTCAGCTGCCCTGTGAGCTGCTGTGGTGGACTCTCCTGTCTTCACCTCCCGTCTCATCATAAGAGAACTGTGATTAGAGACGAGTGCTACTGAGTCTGGCTTGACGTAGGTTCTGAGGATTCAAACTCAGATTTTCATACTTGTGTGTGTGGCCACCCATACCCTTAGCCTGATAAACTACTTCCTATATGACTATAATTCTCTACTGAGCGCAAAGGAGTTTGGCTGATGAAACATTGCTGCTTTTAGTTGCCTATTTGTACTTAACCTATTATGAATGTGTTATATTGAATATTGAGCTTAATGATAAAAATGGCCTCCACTGTCTTTGACTATGAAATGCAATCACTTTTAGAGATTTAAAATAACATTTTATGGGTTTATTTATATATTTAGTTTTAAGAAAGTTCTACTCTGCAGCACAAGCTGATCTTGAAGTTTCGACGTAGTCCATGGTGATCCCTAGCTTGTAGTCCTTCTGCCTTTGCCTCCCAAATACTGGTTTGCAGGCTGAGCCACCATGCCAAGCATTGAACTTTAAAAGGAAATATAGAAATACAAGCTGAACTTAGTGGTGGTTGTAATCCCATTGCACTGATGGAGAGTCTGAAAAATTCTGAGTTTGAGGCCACCCTGGGCTACCTAGTAAAACTCTCTCTAAAACAAACAACAACAAAAAATAAAACACAGAAAACAGACAAAACAAAAGAAAGAAGATGTAGGAGAATCCAGATGCGAACAAGAGGCGTTAGTAGGAATTTAGAGGCTTAGAAATCAAATTACATTCTTCTTTACCCATTGTTGTTTCCTGTTGTTAATGTTATAAAAAAGAAATTCCCATAAAAAGCAATTTATGCTTGGCTATGAGTATTTTCATAGACTACAGGACTTTAAAAATAATTCTAATGTTAAATAGTACCTCAATGAGAGAGGGAGAATCAGTTTTCTCCAGGGATGAGTTCCCTGATTGATAACTTATCTAATCCCAAGTGGTCAGCCATAAAGGCATGTACATACCGGCACCACTATATGGAGGTTGTTCTCGTGTGTGTGTGTGTGTGTGTGTGTGTGTGTGTGTAATATGTAAAAATAAAAGTTAAAGACAGATCAAGAAATTTAGAGGGAGGGGTAGAAATGAGGCAAATACAGTATTTATGTATGAAATTCTCAAAAAATTAAAGAGAAAAAAAGCACTAATTACTCACTATTGATTGTACAAGTTTCTACTAGATAATTACCATAAGTCATAACAGATGGCCTTGATTAAACTCAATGGGTCACAGAACAAGGCAAAAAGATATGAACATGGGAAAGGGGCTTGTAGATAGGAGGGGGTTGAGGGAGACAGGGAGGAGGTGGGTCAGAGTAATCAGAATGCATTATACACAGGTAGAAATTGTCAAAGAACAAATTCAATGAGAAAAATTACACATGACATTTTAAGCAAATACAAATAATTTTATCTGTCCCATTTTATGTGTTATTTCCCATTGATATGTGTAACATAATGCTAACTCCTTACTGTCTAGATTTCTGAAGCCTCTTACAACTATAGAAATATATGTCTTATGAATTTCCATATATATTTTAGAATGGATTTATCAAATTAAAAAAAGCTTGCTGGGATTTTCATTGTCAAGGATTCATCTTATTTTTTATTCGGAAGGATTTATGATGTAACCATGTGATGTCTTTTACTCCGTGATCATAGTACATTCTTACATTTGTTTTTATGTCTATAGCTTTGGTTTACAGATACTGTGACTCTCTTGCCAGGCCTGTTACCTAACTCCTGACTTTACATGCTGATTTAAGTGATGCCAAAGCATTTTATTATTTCAAATATAGAAATACATTTGATTTTCATACAATACTATTCTATCTCTTGGTCTTTTACATTTGAATTATTATGTAGACTTGTATTTTAGATCCCTTAGAATTTTCAGGTAAATAATTATGCTGTCTGCTAAAAGTGCCAATTTTAGTGATTTTTGTTTCTTGAAAGAAACAATTTTAAACTTTATAATAAGGCCATTTTTAGATAATTTTGAATTTCTCTCCAAGGCATAATTTTTCAAGACTAAATTTCTTCTCAAATTAACTAAAGAAATATCTTAAGAATTAACTATACCCCTACCAAAATTCCTTTCACAGGGTTTAGTACAATGTGAAGAAATAACAAAATATCAAGGACAGCAGTAAACACGCAATTGGTTTAATCAAACATAATCTAGAAACTCAACTCAGGTCAAATATAATAAGTTCTATTCTTAGGAGAATAAAATAAGATGGTTTTGGTGACTTCGTAATGCAAAATTCCAAAGCAAGTTAAACTTCGTTCACATGAAACGCTTAAAGGTTAAAAGATTTAGGCATCAACATTTAACTATAATGTCACATCTGAAATTTAATTTCTGTTTCCTGAGAAAATAAAGCATCTCAGAGTGATGCATTCATCATGACCTAGTGTCAGACACAGCCATTAAAAGTTAGTGAATGTGCCAGCTGTGGTGGCAAACGCCTTTAATCCCAGCACTCCGGAGGCAGAGGCAGGTGGATCTTTGTGAGTTCAAGGCCAGCCTGGTCTAGTAGTGAGTTCCAGGACAGCTGGGGCTACAGGGAGACCCTGTTTCAAAAAGACCAAAAAAAAAAAAAGTAAATGAATTCCCTTTGGAAGAAATCCTGTATCTCCCCTGACACCAGAGGAAGGGAAAGGCTTATAGAGCTGTGTTAGCTTCTGCTCCTTACCTCAGAGGTTCATTATGCAACATACTAAATATGGGTATTCCTTCCATTACACATGAGCTGTTGTTTTTGTATTAGAATGAGAAAGATCTCTACCTGGAGTTTATTTGTTTGAAACTTGAAGGGAACTCTAAGTCAGAAAGAGTGCATCTAGAGTGAGAAACAAGACCTCTTCAAGGTATGTGTGAAGGAAAACGATAGATAACTGGAGTTAAGAGTTCTTGACCAAGCACTTTGCCAATCTCAGGGTACCAAACACAGCAGAGATGTTAGTTAATTAAATTATAACACCTCGTGGCCTGGAGAAAGAGCATGAAGCTTGGCATCGTGAAGTAATTATGTAAAGCAGTCAAGAAGAAAACCCCAGATGCTAGGCCTTAGGATATATTCAAGTGCGTAGTTGAGTGACATCTCGTAGGTCATGTAGGCAAAGTGTTACTTAGTACAAATTTAAATTTTTTCTTTGATATTTCCTCTTTGGCTCATGACTTTTTTAGCTGTACCATGCTACTTTTTTTCAGTGTTTGAAGATTTTCATGTTGTCCTTCTGTTCAATTTCTAGTTTCATTATTGTCAAAGAACATACACTGTGTGATTTTAAATTATTCTAAATTTACACAAATTTGTGTGACAGTTTAGGTAAAGTTTCAACAAATGGTCAAAAAAGAAAAATGTATCTATTTTTCATACTTCTGGGTGTATTTCCAAAGTAAATGAAAGCAATTTGCTAAAGGCATATTTGGACCCTTCTGCTCAGCACAGCGTTATTCATGATAGCTAACTGTGGAATCAAGCTAAATTTTCATAGACAGACACCCGGATAATGAAGATGTGAGATAAATAAATAAATATATATATATCATAAAAATAAAACATAATTTCTGTCATTTACAACACCATGGATTAACCTGAAGAATACTATACTAAATTAAATAATCCAGTACAGAAATACCACCCTAGTAATTTCTGATTTCACTTACATGTGATGTATAATGTAAAACAGTTGCATTGTATGAAACCAAAGTATAGATCATTGGTTGCCGAAGACCGAGAAGGAAGGAGGTGGGGAAGCATTGGTCAAAAGATGCAATATTCATCAATTCTAGAAGTCCAATGGCAAGCATGGTGATTAGACTTAACACTGTACTGCTCACTTGAAATTTGGGAAATAAACAATGTCTGGAATTTCATGAATAGCCTTACAATGAAAGAAAATTAATTGCCAAGATTATATGGTTATAATCAATTGAGTTTAAATAAGATACTAATGATAAGTTACAATTATAAAAGAAATATTTTCATTTTCATAGAATTAATGATCTGTTAGGGTTGGCTGCGAGATGGAGAAAAGGAAGGGACACCGAGGACACATATACTATCACAAATAGTTTAGCAATGCTTATTCTTCTTATTTTTTAAGATCTTATTTTTATTTTATTATTTATGCATGTGAGAAAATGCATGAGTATGTGTATGTACAGGAGCTTGCAAAGGCCAGAAGATGTTAGGTCCCTTGGAACTGGAGCTACAGGCATTTATGAACTGCCCAGTGTGGGTGCTGGGATTCGAACTGAACTCCAGTCTTCATGATAGATCAGAAGTCACTCTGAAATGCTGAGCCGTCTTTCCAGTTCCATGCATGCAATTCTTAGAAAACTAAAGACAGCAAAAGAAAAGAAAGGAAAGACGAGGATAGAGAGGATAGCAGAGGAGGGAGGAGATAAAGGGGAAAGTTTGAGATGATCTGTTTGGCTGTATTTGACCCTTCACTGACATAATTTATTCTTGTATTTTTCTTAAAATTCAGTTACTTATTACTTCCCATTACAACTTGGATTTTTGCCTGGCCCGTTACTCTAAGCTCCATAAGTGAAATCTATTGATTCTTTTAACCTGCCACATTGGCTACATTTTGCAAAATGGTGCTTCAAAAATTTCCCTTCCCAGGATAGCAGGTGACATATAAAAGTTGTCCCAAGGGATTTCGATTACTAGTTTATTTTACAGTGACATTTAGCCATTCTGACAAGTGCCTAATTATTTTATGTTACTCCATAAAGGTTGTCTCTGACAATATGTGTAAATCAAATAAATGAAATCACTATAAGCAATTAGTCTTTCATTCTGGTTGGCATCTGTGATATTGGTTAATAATTTAGTACATTTGTTGACAATGTTGAAGACAACACCATCACTGTTGGGATCATTTTTTTCCCAAAGGATGGATTAGGCAAATGCTTGTCTCTAAAATAAAGTTAAAACTAATGCCACAAGTCTGCACTTTGTCCTACGTTAAGATAGCATAAATATCTCCTGTTAGTTTACCTTATAAGCATGCATGATATACTTTTCTGTATTGTAATAAGAAAGAGAAACCATTAGAGTCATTGAAATAAACCCTAGTTCTATTGATACCAAGCTCCGATGCACTGTTGATAATTTGTCTTATCTGTACCTTAATTTTCTCATCTATAAAGCCAATGTAATGGTCTAGACAAATTGCATAGATCTTTTTAGTATTAAAATGATAATATTTTCTGTTTTACCAAATCTTTACTGGAATCCAATTGATACATAGAGATTATTCTTTCTCTTCTCATTAATACCATAACTTGCCTAATTCCATCTGCTTTCCATATTTTGTGGATATAGAGATTGCCGAAGTACATTAATCATGAGATTATAGTGAGGCTTCTTGAAATGTATGTAATTTTTAATGAAGAAAGTAAATCATTGTGAGGTGGATTCCTATGTCATTAACAATGACCGAATCTGAGTTTGTCACCTGCACAGTTTCCCTAAGGTGTTTAAATATGATGAGACAAATAGATGAGTGTGAAAGGAGAAATTAGGAATATGGTGGAGGGGAGAACGTGATGTTTAGTCCATCTGATTGACATTTACTGAAATATCCACAATGTGCTAAGCGTTGTGCTTGTTACTATGCTAGGAAGAAAGAGTGGAAATAAGACCTGTTCCTGCTGCCCACATCAGGCTCATGCCCCAGGGAGAAAAGCAGATGGCAAAAGCAAAGATTACAATACATGATATGAACAGCATTTAACTTTGATGAGTGCTTCCAGTATGCCAGATCTTTTTTAAAACATATTTTATTTATTTGTTATTTTTGTTTTATTTGTATGAGTGTATTGCCTGCATGTATGTAAGTGCCCTTGTGTCATGCAATGCCTCTGATGTCTGAAGAGGACATTGGAGTGCCCTGGAACTGGAGTTATAGATGGTTGTTAGCTGCCCATGTGGGTGCTGGGAATTGAACACAGGACTCCTGCAAAAGCAGCCAGTGCTCTTGACTGCTGAGCCATCTTTCCAGCCCCAGTATGCCAAGTCTTTGCTAAGAATTTTATATGTATTATTATCAAAATATAGTCATAAAATAGGCAATTTTTATCACAATAATTTTTCTTTATAAATGAAGAAATAGGTAGAAATGGTTTAATTAAAACTACACTTGACCCACAAGCCTTGCTGACTCACGGCCTCTTCATCTTTCTCTGCTTCAGCTGGATGATTTTAACACCTTCACTTTTTGGAAATGGTTTTGTTTATGGTCATCTCATTTGTTTTCATATTTACTTCAGTGTACAGATTGGTGACTTCAGAGATGGATGCCTTCATCCTGGTGAAATCATGCATGACAGGGAAGGAAGGTGATGTATTTGACAAGAATCTGCCCCCTTGAGGGTGAAAAATGCCAAAGAAGTTTGTATTGGGACTTAGGTTGTATGATTGTATTCAGGGGATAATGATGGGTTTTCAAATAACAGGCTACATTGACCATGGAGTGCATTTTAAAACTGACCATTGCTAAAAGCTATTTAGTATAGTTCAAAATGGAAACTTTAAAAAGCAAACTAGGTAACACTTTATGGGCCCTAAATGAAGATATTTGTAAAGGTTATTATATAAAATAATTTTTAGTCCAGAAATATCTGTGGTGTAAAAATAAATGTTTTGATTTCAAGTTGTAATGCATATCAATTTTTTTCTAGAGATATTTACTTATTTATTTATTTTGAAAATTGTTGTTTCAATTTCTAGAAATTCTTCCTAGTGAAAACTATGATATCTGGGTGGGAACATATGTTTAATATTTTTAAGTTCATTTTTATGTTTATGAGTGTTTTGTACATATGTATGTATGCATATTGTGTATGTGTGTGCAGTGCCCACATAGGCCAGAAGATGGCATTGGACCCCTGAAGCTGGATTTGCAAATGATTGAGAACTGCCATGTGAGTGCTGGGTACTAAACTCAGATTCTGTGAAATAGTGGCAAGTACTTTTAACCACTGAGTCATCTCTCTAACCCAATTTTGTCATTTTTGGAAGAGTGCCACGACGATTCCAATAAGGAATTTATATTCAGAACTATTGGGCACAATGCACATGAGAACCACCCTCAGTGAAGTCTCAGCATCATGCAGTACTTTGTTTCTCTACAGATTTGTAACCAAGAAATCAGGAGAGACAATGTTTCAGGAAATAGTTTTTTTCAGAGAAAAATACTATGACTTCTTTGGCAGCAAAGGAATCAATTTTGCTATCAAGTTTAGAAGTTTGAAGCATGTAGGAATAGTTTTGGTAATGAGTGTATAGCAATTTTTCAGGTCTAAAGAAACATATACACATGTACTTTACATGTAAACTTATGAGATATTATATATGTATTTCTATGTATGTATTCATTTTCTCTTTTTAGATTTAGCTCCATGTTTCCTTTATAAAATCGAGAGTCTCTTTAAACCATATGTGTTAGTAGGTTTCCATCAGTATGGCAAAATACCAAAGCAAATGAGCTTCAATAAAGGTGGGTTTATTTTGGCTCATGATTTCAGAGGTTTTAGGAAGGAGAGAGAAAGGAAGAGGGAGGGAGAGGGAGTAAGAGATAGTAAGAGATACCATCCAAAACATCTCCAGCAATATCCTTCCTTCACTCACAATAATGTATGCTAAGAAGGCAGCACCTGCTAGTGGAATTGCAAACTGCTACAGTCACTATGGAAATTTAGTGTGGAAAATTCTCAAAAACAAGAAGTAGATCCACCATATAGTCCAGGTTGTATATAGCACGCCTTGGTATAGACTCAAAGACTGAATATCCTGCTACAGAGATGCTTGCTCAACCATGTTCATGGCCAGTCTTTTCATAATACCTAAGAAAAGGGAAAAAATCTAAAATGATGTTTAATGAAGGTATGGTACATATACACAACGGAGTTCTATTCAGCTGTAAAGAAAATTAAAATAGGAAAATTTAAGATAAATGGATGGAGCAGGAAACAATTATACTGAGTAAGGTAACCCAGACAGACACAGAAAAACAAACACCACATGTTCTCTCTCATTTCTGGATCTTAGCTCTAAGTCTTTAGATGGGAGACTATAACCTGAAATAACCATGACTGGAGAGGTCATGGACTCTAGAGGAGCACCTGCTATTGCCATTTTTCTAAACTGATGTACTTCTAATATTTTAAATAATTATCCTTTTATTCACAGATAAATGTAACTATCACCACTCATCAAAGAAATTTCTTTCTGCAACAGATGGAGACTATATTACAAAGTTCCATAATTGGTCAAAATGTAGAGAATAGAGGACCACAGGGTGGCTTACCATAATAGATACATCCATTGCCATCCTACACCTGAGGCTCAGGGAACATAGTGGAAGAGATGGGGTAGGGAGGGTTTGGAGAGGGAAAGGGTGGGGTGGAGGTGTTAGACATACAGTGCTCACATATGAAATTGTACAAAATATAAAAGAAGGCAGTAAAGTGTTTCACTGTGTTATATTTTGAAGGCCCATGTAGTTTAAAGACTTCTTGAGAGGCACTATAGTTTATATTCTCAACTATACGCATCATGGTACTTGCCCCCTCCATCTTCTAACCCTAAATTCCGGAGTAATTAGACATGCTCCCTTTCCGGCGAATTCTCATCATTTTGGCTCACATCTTGATATAGGATCTTTTGATGGCCTATAGTCCTGTTGGATAATCCAAGATCTTCGTTTCCCACCCCAGTTCTCATTTTCTGATTTTTCAGTTCAGAAAGAGTCTAGCACTTTCTTTCTGAAGCTACCGAGTATGATTCTAGGCTATATTACCTATATTCTTTATTCTCTATGTAATTTTGTTAATGTTTTTGGTTATTCTCTGGAATATTTTGTATATATTTCCTTAGGGATAATAAGATCCTGATCTGATGTAACAGGCACAGTAACTATTTTATGTGTTTCTAGGGATGAGTATTGTGCTGGATAGCTTTAGCGTCTACTTGACATACCTGGGTTGAGGGAGCCTCAATTGGGGAATTTCCTCTATTGGACTGGCCTGTGGCCATGTCTGAGGGGCATCTTCTTGATGAGTGATGTGGGAGGGCCCAGCCTACTGTGGGGGGTGCCACCCCTGGGCAGGTGGGCCTGTGTTGCATAAGAAAGCAGACTGAGCAGGGGCCAGGAGAGCAAGCCAGTAAGCAGCGTTCCTCCATGGCCCATGCTCCAGCTCCTGCTTCCAGGTTCCTGCCCTGAGTTCCTACCTTGGGCTCCCTGATGAACTGCGACCTGGGAGTTGTGAGCTGAATAAACCCTTTCTTCCCCAAGTTGGTATTGGTCAGAGTGTTTTGTCACAGCAATGGAGAAACAAACTAGGACAAGTATCTTCTCCTAATTCTATAGAGTACTGAATTTTTATAAGCTATAACTATCTGTGTGCATTCTGGATGCTAAGGGGTAAACCCTATAGATTTTTCACTCAAAAATACATATTTCATGTGCTTATTATATTATTGTGGATAGAAATGAGGTTTTTTTTAAAACCTATATTCAGTTTATTATTTAGTTGGGGAGATAATTATGCTCACCAGAGAATCTGTAATAATGAACAAAAAGTGCCCTGGGGAAAAGTATGGCCAAAATGCTTTAGGATATACAGCAATTAGTTCTAATCTGAGGAGACTGAGAAACATCCAATAGTTTACTGTGGAAGAAATCTTCATATTAACCTGACAAAACTATTTTTCAAAGATGCTTTTTCCTAAATCACTGAAAATCATGTCTTAAAAAAAGAAATCTGACATCATTAGGCACTGAAAATGTCCTCCACCAGTGTTACCATTAACAGTAATAGATGACTCAAAATTCAACCCTTTTGCTTCTCCTCATTACTATTAATGAGATAAAATGAAAGAAAATGCCAGATAGTCCTCCTGGAAAAATAGAACAGGTGAAAATGAGAAATATGAGCTGAGATTTTAATTTGTAAGCCTGAGTATAACAAGATACAGTACATCTTCTGTAATTTGTCAAAATAGTTGGCTCTTAGCTTCCTCATTGCTCTTTTGTTCTTAAACTGTTTAGGTTCCAGTTCTCCAGTTACCGTTAAAATCTTCCTGCCAAGGGACTCCAAATAGGTAGTTTTAAAACTAGCAGGCATGACTATATATATGTATATATATGCACATATATATGTATGTATATATATATATACTTGCTTTATTTTCTTCATCATTTGTGCTTTCAAATATTTTTTAAATCAATGTGGATATAATAATTCTAGGAAACAGTTAAATTTTGATGATACTTATTCTAGAAAAGAGTATTTTGATTTGTGTAGACTGTATTAAAATGGTCTCCCTGCTATACTAAGGTCCAGATGACTCTTTTTTTTCTTGTCTTCTCCTTTCAATCCATTTTTTAAAATCTTTCAGAGACAGGGTCTCCCTGAAGCCCCAGCTGGCCTGGAACTCCCTGTGTAGACCAGGCTTGTCTGGATCTCACAGAGCTCTGCCTCCTGAGTGCCTCCCGTACCACTGTGCCCAGCTCCTTTTAATGCATTTTGATAGTACAGGATGAGTAGGAGAAAATGACAGCTTAATATTGAACCACATATTGCTGTGTGCATCACATGTTTTGAGTTTGCAATTTGATTATGTTCTTTTAATCATTTGTAAAATCTTTCACCTTTTGATGTAAAGGGAGTATGTTGCAATGCTCCTTTTCTACCACAATGTATGTTCTGAAAGCTCTTTAAATGTTCTCTTTAAATATTTCCATGCAGGGGCTGGAGAGATGGCTCAGCAGTTAAGAACACTGGTTGTTCTTGCAGAAGAACTGGGTTGGAATCCCAGCACCCTCATGGCAGCTAACAACTGTCAGTAACTCCAGTTCCAGTGGATCTGACAGCCTCTTCTGTTTTCCGTGGGCATTGTATGACATGGGTGCACTTCCCTACATGCAGGCAATACACATATACACATAAAAAATTAAAAAAAATAAATGCTTCCATGCAGTCTCAGTAAGATCCAATGGAAAGATATTAATTAAATGTTTCTATAGGGGGTGGCTGTATAGCTCAAGGATGAGCTCTTATTAAGCATGTGCAAGGCCCTGGGTTGAATCCCTAGCATGGCCAAGATTCATGCTTACTGTAACTGGATGTGTTTTATCCTTCATTTTTTTAACCTTTGTTTCTTGATCAATTACCTCTTTTTTTTCCTTCTCACATTAACCCCATGCCAGAAGTCTGACATCCCCAAACCCTTTGCATTTCTCATTTATCAGCACCAGGGTATTGTATACTCAGTCATGAGATTGTCTCTGGATTCTAGACTGCTACTACCAGTAAGAAAACTTTGTATTTCTTCAGTGATGAAGAGCACAAAAGCAGAAGATCAAGAGAGAGGAGCATGGATTCTGTTCCTCTGGAAAGACAGAAGTCCAGGCAGTCATCATTAAAGGACAGCAAGCCTAATTCAGGTAACAAAATCCCTAAGTTATTCAGTTTGCAAATGAATTCAGATGATTTGAAATACAATGACTGATTTTTAATTTTCCTTTAGTTTATACAGTAGTGATCTTTTTATGTAGATCCTGGATTATTTGTTTGTAGATCTCTGGACTATTCGTGAAAAAAAAAATAGAAGTTCACTAAAGCCCAGCTATAACCACAAAATAGTATTTACTCCAGATTATTTATTATTTCACAGAACTCAAAGATACAGTTAGCATCCCAGGGAGTTACTAGAATTTCTCAAATTCTGATCCTCCTATTCTCTTAAAACACCGGCATCCCATTTTCCTATTATGTTATTTACTTTACATGTACAATAAGAAAAGTGAGAAAATTAGAGTTCATTATGCTTGTTGGCAGTCCAGACAGTTTACTATTCTCATGTGTGCTAGCAGGACACTGCGTAGCAGATGATTACCCAACAATAAGATCTTCTCCCCATTCACATTAAGGCCAGGTAAATGAATTATTAAGTAGAAAATTATATCTTAATTAAATATATTATCCTCGTACAACACACAGTCCTTAACTTCATTGTATTTACCTCTGTTTCATAATAATACCTAAAAATTTAAAATAACATTTTTATGAAAATTTAAATGTATTCATAGAAAGTTCTTTAATCTTTGCTTCCTGTAGCCCTTATGATTATATCTTCTTAAGTTAGAAAAGTCTTTAAATCCTCTGATATATATATATATGTATATGTATATACATCTACAGAGAAAGAGATAAATGAATGCATGAAAAACACATTAATATTTCTCATGATGAATTGCAAAGGATATACATACACACAACCGAAACGCAGCAATCACTGCATTTATGAAAAAAATCATTCTTTCCAGACTTTTTTTTGCAGTTCATTTGCTGTTTTGATATACCTAAAGAAAAATATTCATAAAATTCTACTTTGAAAGCTTCTCCCAGACATTCTGTTCTTATTTATTATATTTTCCTGAGGGCAAGGAATTTTCTTTAAGTAGCTCACTTGGCACAATTGTATTCCGTAGCAGGTTGAGACCATTAGCCTTCCCTTCTCTACAAATTCCACTTAGCTGAGTACATGGCAAAGCTACGGGACCTTGGGTTAGAGAATTTATGAGGAGTTGGTTTCACATTCTTTTAAAAATATTTAAGAGTTTCCATTGTCTACGATGTGTGTAATGAGTATATGATAATTAAGGTGCAAAAATTTGCCAGTCGCAAAAGTTGTAAAAAATAATTTCTCATAGCATTTCAACCTTTGGCCAGAACCAGCTGATCAATGGATAGCACAGAAACATCTATACAAAATATTTTGCAGTAAATGTTCTCTAAATTAACCAGTACACATCAAGAAAAAAATAACATTCAAATATCAAAGCAATCAGTTGTATTTGTCATCAGGATGGACAACTTTCAAATGATTATATTTGCCAGAAATTTACCCACTGTAGTCCTGTTTCTGATGAAATAAAAATGTTACTGGATAGTAGGAATAAATGAAGGCTATTATGCTGTATGACCCATAGAGACTCATGTTTATGCTTATGAAGGGGAACCAAGACAATGCAATTCATTTGTTCCAGCCTATTCGTATCTCAAGAATCTGAGCTGCCTTTAATAATTCCACATAACACACTCCCCATTCTTCATTCAGTGGGGACTGTAGAACATTTGTGGATTTAACTGACATTTTAATGTGTTCATGTTTATTTTCAAGCTACTCACTTGGTTCTATCTATCTGGGCAGCACAAATCACACCATCTTCTAAGACTCTGCTAGCTTATGCTAGAACATCTCAGCACAATTAGAGCAATCTCGACTCACTTATATTTCCTTCTTTAGGGGGAGCCACTTTTCCCTTAAGGTTGGAAAGTCCCTTATAAAATAATATCAGAAGCTGAATGTTTTGAAAAACTCTCTATGCTCTCATCTCCTGCCTTGTACAGTGTGGTTACTTTCACATCCATTTCTGGAGAAAAGGAATTTAGTTTATTATGGAACTTTCTCCCATAGCTATTGGCAGACAAAATGTATTAATGAACCTGGTCATTTTATAATCCATTGGTTTTCAGAATACCTAGGTTTCCTCACAGTAGCATCTTACAGTCCTTCCGTGCATCCTTGCAAAGGATGGCAAGCTGACGCCCGTGACTTCCTTTAGAGCACTTTAGTTAGACATAGGATTCACTTTCCTGGAAAAATCTGCATTCATGGCCTATTAGATCCCCCACATTTACAGAAGAAAACAATCAAGGACCCATCTACTATATTTCATATAGAACATCTTAATCAGTCTTAATATCTTTACATCCCCATCCCTGCTGGTACCTTCTCATAGCTCTCCCCACCCTGGAATTTATACATTGTGTCATTTGTCTTAAGGCCTATTGTGTCAAGTTACTAGTCCCCAGAAGTTCCAGTGCAAGTTCAACTACTGAGGCCTAGTCACTTATCTAGTGTCAGTGTCAGCATACACAAGTCACTTGCAAAGTCAAGTAGACAAAAACCCCAGCATAGATCTTGGAAAATGGACTGAAGATCCCAATCTTAGCTGAAGAAATATTGGCAACTGATTGCTGCTAGGTGAAGAAGAGCTGATCCTCCTAAAGGGAGGGACTTATACTTTTTAAAGTATATATTGGTGGGTGTATGATGGTATGAAAGGCCATTTTGTTTTGCATTTCTCTGATGATAGCTGATGTTAAATTTTTCATATACGAGGGGCTGGGCTCCACAAGAGGAGGGCCCAAATTCAGTTTCTAGCACCCACATTAGGTAGCTCACAACCACCTGGAACTCCATCTCCGGGGAGATCCAACTCCCTTTTCTGTCTTCCATAGGCACTAGCACTCACATGCATGTACTCACACACAGACACACACAGACACACAGACACACACACTCACAATTAAAAATAAGCTGGAGGTTGGAGAAATGGCTCAGTGGTTAAGAACTCTGGCTGCTCTTCCAGAGAACCAGAGCTGGGTTCCCAGCACCCACATGATCATTTACAACTATCCTTTACTCCAGTTCTGGGGAATCTAATGCCCTCTTCTCTCTCCTGTGGGCA
This sequence comes from Nannospalax galili, assembly GCF_000622305.1. Taxonomy (NCBI): domain Eukaryota; kingdom Metazoa; phylum Chordata; class Mammalia; order Rodentia; family Spalacidae; genus Nannospalax; species Nannospalax galili. Next base: position 1,708,224 of record NW_008354502.1, read on the forward strand.
TTGCATAACACAGGTGTACGTACACACATGCAGGCAAAATACTCATGCACATAAAATAAAACAGAAATAAATAAAAATTTAAAATAAAGTAAATCTAAAGATTTTAAATGTAGATTATTGATGCAGTGCTTCTTTTATAGTGAAGCGTTTTATCATTTTAATATTGATTTATCTTTTTCTTTCTGATTTATTACATATTCTGTTGATGAACCTTCTTTTTAATTTTCTTTTTCTTTTCTTTTTTTTTGAGACAGGATTTCCAGATAGCACTGGCTGTCCTAGAACTCACTATGTACAACAGATTGGCCCCAGTCTCAGAGAGTTCAGCCTGCCTCTGCCTCCCTAAAGCTGGGATTAAAGACATGTGCCACCACGCCCAGTCTTATGAGCCTTTCATCTCACGGTGTCTTGGTGTATTTTAATGGGCAGAAATTCTTTATGTTTAGGATGACTAACAACAAAATTTAAATTTGTGATTACTGATATTTATGTAATGTTCCCTCCCTCCATCCCTCCATCCCTTCCTCCCTTCCTTCCTTCCTTGCTTTATTTTTAGTCAGTGTTTCATATGCTCTAGGCTGGCCTTGGATTTGCTGTGTAGCCAAGGAAGGTCTTGCACATCTGGTCCTCCTGCTTCTGTCTCCCATGTTGGAATTGCAAGTATATGCGAGCTGTATTCTGTTCCCAGTAGTTATACATTTTTATCTACTCATTTTTAAATTAGTCTATAATTACAAACTACAGCTTTGATTTATTGTAGTTTACTGTATTACAATAGACTTACTTCTATTGAACAAGGCAAAAAATTTAGAATATTTTAACTTTGTGTGACTCTAGACATGTAATTGTCACTGCTCATCAGGTATCATCCATATATGTCTTAAAATATGTCAATATATTGTATTGCTTTTGAATATTCAACACATTCCTAGTTTTCCACATATCAACCTTATTATTGCTTCACGTTCTTGGATTTGTAAACTTCCCTTGGGGATCATTTTGTTTGTGGCTTTGGAACATAGTCTGTATCTTTTCTTTGCTCCCAGTCTGCCAGGGTCAAACCTGTCTCTCTTCCTGGAAAATGTACATTCGGCTTTTGTTTTGAAAGGACATGGTACTGAGTTGACAATTATTTCTTCTCTGAACACTAAAGATTTCATTCCAATGTATTGTGACTTCCATACCATTATGGAAGTCTTTAACATTTTCTCTTTTATTTCACAGTGCTCCTTAAGTTTGTTTCACAGTGCTTCATAAGGTTTTGAGAGTGCTTGGTAATTAATGCTTTAAATTTTAATTCTCTCTCATTTTTCCTCTTGGACTTTATTTCACATGCCCCTGAGAATGATTTGTATCTAAAATGTACCCCTCTGATATCCAAATCTTGAAGCCCAACTTTTATCAACTCTACTTGTCCAAACTGCTCAGTATCTCACATTCTGTGTTATTTTGCAAGATTTTATGCAGCGTGTAGTAGCTTTTACCCCAATAGGCAGCTATATCTCAGGGAAAAGTATTCCTAATAGCTGGATTACATAGCTGATGTTTCCTTTTGTATGGACCTTGGCCTCCATACTCTGCAGTGACTCAGTAACTTTTCACTGTTTTCAAGTAACCAATTTTTCATTCTTTTGTTCCTACAGTTTTTCTCTTTGGTATCAAGGGGTGAACTGAATGAAGTTCTTTATTTGTCAGTATGAAAAAAATGAACTTCCGCTGGTCATATGCCGCTCGTAGCATGCTAATCTTGAATGCTAATTATGTTGATTTTATTGTATTACACTTGTGCAACCTTGCCTTTAGAATGTTTTCAGCACTTTATTTTATGTCCTTCCTGCTTCTTCCCACATTGTACTTCATTGTAATTTTTATAGCTATTCATTAATTTCTATCTGTTATTGGAATTATATTGAGGGTCGACTTATGCCTGCTTTTTTTTCACAGACCTGTAAGATTTACCGATATTTTTTGTGTATATTCACAGCTCACTCATTTTATTTCTATGTAGTATTTCATCATTTAATAAACCATAATGTGTCCATCCTTATTTTTAAGGATATCCGGTGTTAATTTCAAAAAAGAAAGGTACTATAAATGTGCCACTTGGATGCCTTTCAATGGCCAGGTACCCTCATTTATTTTATATGTTTTCTAACAAAAAGACAACTTGAGCAGAAATTTCCACTTTTGGGGCTCAAGAGATGGCTTAGTAGTAAAGCTCACTGACTGTTCTTGCAGAATACCAGGGTTCGAATCCCAGCACCCACATAGCAGCTAACAACTGTCCATAACTCCAGTTCCAGGAAATCTGACACCCTCTATTGTCCTCCGTGGGCATTGCCTGATATGGGTGCACTTACATGAAGACAATACACGCATACACATAAAATAAAAATAAACCAATGAATAAAATATTTTTTAAAAAGAAATTTTCACTTTTTTGAAGTAGTTTTGAAGAAGTGTCATCATCTTATTTCCCCACTAAAAATGCATGAGAGTGTTTTTTCTTCTTAAGTGCTTTTTTCTTACAGAATAGTTTCTTCTTTTTAAGCCTCACATCCCACTAGATTATGTTTTTTAGTTATAATTTAACAAAAGTAGGAGTATGGAATTTTTACAGTATTTCTTATGTTCTGCTTGGCTCCTTTCCTTCACATTGACTTCTGGTTTGTGGTTCACATTTTTTTTTTTTACAATACAGACTAACTCCATTTAACATTCTCCTTTTCTTGCCATGGGGCTCTGAAGTGCACCACATGAATTGATTGTTTCACTTAGGTTGCAACTCTTGCAGATTAGTAGAGCAGGAGGGGGTACCTGGCACTATGTTTAGTGTTTACCCACCAACAGATCAATTGTTCAAGACAAGAGAGAGCTGAAGATCTCATAATTTTTAAATTTTTAATTAAAAATTTATTAGAAGATTAGAAAATTTCTAACAAAATAAAAAATTGTTACCAAGAACAATAATGGTATTATCTTATTCAGTGTATCCAACAAATCAGTATGCAGTCATGTCAAAAAGGAAGCTCAGTTCTCACAATCACTGCCTGAAGGGGACAACACTTACTGGACTCTTATGGAATACAAAAATGGTTCCTGCTACTTGGACATGCAGAATGTTGAATACACACATCCACCATGAGAAAAAGATCAGAAACTATGCTCTTTTTCTGTACAAATTATTCTTTCTTGCTTGTTTATATACATACCCATTATAGACTTGCAATGTATAGGAGGGAAAATGTGGATTTTTTACTTTCTGAGACTGGGTGACCTACTTAATATTATTCATTCTAGCTCTATCCATTTTTTATAATTGTTTTTACTTCATCTTTCTTTAGAGTTGAGTAATATTCCATTTTTTATATATACCCAGGTTTTCATTATCCATTCATCTGTTGATGGACAGCTAGGTTGTTTCATTTCTTTGTTATAGCGCATAGAGCAGCAATAAGCACAGAGTTGTAAATATCTGTGTAGTAAGATATTGAGTTCTTTGGGTATTTGCAGAGGAAGGAGAATGTTGGTCAGATGGTAGCTCTATTTTTAATATTTTGAAGGACCTCCAAACTGATTTCCGTAAAAGCTGTATTAATTTGCACTCTCACCAGCAGGGAATTAGTGTACCTTTTTCTCTATATCGCCAATATTTGTTGTTGAATTTCTTGATACTAGCCGTTCTGACAGGTTTAAGGTGGCATCTCAAAGTAGTTTCAGTTTCCATTTCCTTCATGATTAGGGATGTTGAACACTTTTTGAAATCGTTGTTTGCTATTTGTGTTTCTTTTTCTGAAAATTGTCCTTTCAATTCATTGACCCATTTATTGATTGGTGATTTTGTTTCCTTGGACTTTAAGTTTTTCAGATCTTTGTATATTCTGGATATTGGCACTTTGTCTGATGTATCATTGATAGAGATTTTCTACCATTTTGTGGCTCATCTGTGTGCTGTGTTGATAGTTTATTTTGCTGTGCAGAAACTTTCCCATTTCATATAGTTCCACCTGTGGATACTCAGGGCAGTTCCTGTGCTATTGACTGAGTGATGCAATAATCTATGGACAAAACAATAAGCTATTAGGAGTCACTTTAATGTTATATCTATCTAGCATAACAATATTGGTAGGTTCTCCTCTATGTCCTATGACCTGTTTAGCCCTAAGTTTTTGTCTCTAATAACAGTGGCAGCTATGGGCTCCCTCTTGTGATATCCAGGAAATGGAACAACCTAGACATCCATCAACTGATGAATGGATAATGAATATATGGTACATTTAAATAATAGAATATTATTCAGCTACTAAGAAAAATGAAAATGATGAAATTTTCATGTAAATGGGTGTAATTGGAAACAATCATCCTGAGTGAGATAACCTAGATCCAGAAAGACAGACATTGGATATTCTCTCATAAGTGGATGCTAGCTTTGAATCTTTAGATAGATGTGTTTCACTTGGAAAATCCATATAGTCAGGAAACTAATAAGGGGCCAATGGGGAGTTCGTGGGAGGAAAGATATTATGCAGTATTAAATAAGGTGGGTATTGGGAGGGCAGGGCAGAGAAGGGTGTATAGGGAGGGATGACTAACACTAATGACCTTTTAAAAAGTCATATGGTGACCTACCACTATAGAAGCTTTTAAAAAATAAACATACACAATATAAAGAGTTTAAGTGGAGTTACTCTGTAATGGGGATTCAATGCCCCTAGCAGATACAACAGTCAAGCAAATACAAAGACCAGTACCATGAATGGACTCTCACTTCTGGAGTTGTTGACCAACTACAGGTGGTGGATGTGACTAATATACCCTCAAACAATACTGGTGATTGTCATCGCTCTTGGTTACCTGCCATAATTTGATGGAATGGCCCCATTGGTGAAGACACTACATACATGAGTCCTAGAACAAATAAAAATAAATCAAGCTGGTACTGACCTCAAAGCTTTATCTCTACTGGTTAGTTTTCATAGTACTAGAAGGTGCTATGCATGCTACTGGAAAAGAAAAGTAATCACCAACCTTACACAGCTGTGAACCCTACTAGCTGTACTAATGTCTAGCCTGGTAAGATATACCCACTGGTGCAATAAGGGTATGGATCATGTGGGAGTAACCAATCCCCTTTTGATCGGATTTAAAAATAAAAATTCCAAGTCCTGTAAGGCAGCACTCGATGAACATATACAAAGATTAGGGGTTTGTCCAGATGTGTTCTATTATGTAGTGCTGAAATTTGCATGTAAACCCTTATCTTTTCCAGTCTGTGTTCTGTAATCTTTTGACCAGTGTTTGATCTGCTGCTGTGGCTTATGCACCTATCCTCTATGGAATCTAAATGTTGACATTAACTTACTTAGTCATATAGAAAACATAGAGGATACTTAGTGAATTTTAAATTTCAGATGATAAAGAGTATTTGTGTGTACCTCATGTCTTTATAAGGGGCATTTAATATATTTGTTTAATCCTCCCATTCATTTTCTATTAACATCGTCTACAAATCTGTAGTGGACATTGATCCATATATTTTAAGTGAAGCATAAATTTGTAAGATTTACAGAGAGGAAGAAAAATCTCACTTGTATGGATCATTGATTTTTTTTTCCTTTGGCCCTGTAAACACATCCAACAGGTCCAACGTCAGTATATATATTTCCATGTTTAATAGTTTCACAATTCTCTGATGTATACACACATTCTATTAAAACCCGGTAGACTATTAGCTTTCTCCAATCATTCACATAGGTTGTTACTTGCCAAATGTTAATGTGACATCTGTTATACCTAATTCCAGTAAGTATCAAGAACTGTTATGCATGCACAGTTTATCACACATATGCCATCAGTTTGTTCTGAGACATGTCACTTGAGCAAATAGCCAACAATTCTTATTTGCTGAGTTTTGTATTAAGTGAAACTAATCACTTTTATTCAAAGGTTTTTGATTTCCAATCCAGATGTTTATAATAGCACAAACTATTTACTGACCTCACCAATTTAAAGTTGTTAATTAGCTGCATTCACAAATTCACAGTAAAGAGGCAGTCTAATTAACAAATATTGATAATATATTAGAATTTTATAAAACAAGGGAACAATTTCTGCTTAATATGGAAGAAGTAAGACATAATTATAAATGATTTTTAAATAATGGCAGGAGATGACTAGGACCAAGCAGTTTCCATGCTCAAGAAAATTGTTTTTAATTCTACAAACAAAAGGTCATGCTACACAATAATACAATTTGGTTGTAGGATTTTGAAAGTCTCTTTTTCTTTTACCTTAAGAAATATTTACTCTTGTATTCATTCAAAATGTCTAACCACATGCTAGTTCATCAAGCATTTTTTTTTCAAAACTTCTCTCACTCTCAAAGCCCCTAAGCTGAATTTATTTTCCTATAACATTGTGTACCTCTTACATACATTATAACAGTTACTATGTTTACTTTATTTGTGTAATACTTTCAGTAATTTTGAGGTATTTTACAACATCGTTTCAGGTAGGCACTGTTTAAATATTTGCTTAGCATTTGATCTTCAGAGCCTAAGACAGACTTCACAGGGTAGGAGATAAATAACTGGATATAAGAAAGCTATGCTATATATTAGGGTCTCAAAAAAAGTCAAGAAACTGTGTTTTCCTAAACAGAAAATTGAAATCAGCTACACGAAAGGAAAGGAAAGAATATGCTTTGATTCAGACTAGAAGGAAAGTCCTTGTCTCATGAGTAATAATGAAAGCCATTTAGGAAGGAGCCTAGGCAAATGATGTGATAAGGAAGATGATATTATAAGAAAGATTTTGATATTAGCCAAGATAAAGACTTTTTTACTTTGTAAGATGAATAAGGATACAGATTTAAAAAATATACGACTCAAGTTAATACCTGGTGAAATCCACAGACAGGTCTTTCACTGCTCAGTGCAGAGCTCAGTGTAGTGTGTGAAGATGTGTTCAATGCTCCCTCCATTAATTTTGGCACAAGTCAAAGGGGTTTACTGGTGTTATTCAGAAACTATTTGTTACCTACAATGAAATATTTTCTCTAAATGTGGTTTTGAAATTATATAATTTTTGTAAAAAGGGACAGAAATTTTTGAAAAGAATTTAACTCCTCTGTACCTCATCCATAAAATAATCATAAATATATATACAATTCTATTAATGTTATGTATTCTATAGTAGACTATGCATAAAATAGTATATATACATATTTCTATATGCATATTTATTACAATAGAAAGTTGACTCAAAATATGTCATAATCCCTTCTGAGACTATATAGTGAGACTGTATTGCAGTAACAACAAAACAGTCTCACAATAATGCAGCCCTAAATCTAGAGTCCTAAGTGGTAAATGGAAAGCTGCAATGTGTTTCACTATTCAGAGAGCGTCAACTTACTAAACCCTTTTCTCAAAGTTTGATTATTTTTCACACTTAGCAATAAATTTCCCTTCTCAAGAGAAAGGCAAAAATCTTACATGTCTAGCATCCAGGCTGCGCTTTTCCAGTCAGAACCTGTTTGTGCACTTGTGTGTTTCCTAGTGTTTTCATTTTCTCTCTCTCCTTAGTTTTTATATCTCCCTCTCTATTTCTGACTCTTCAAGTTAATTTTTCTGATAACTTTCCTCAATTTTATCAGTTATGAGTAGAGTAACTTACGAGTCGGGGTAGCTAAGTACATGTGAATGCTTCCTGGAATGTTTTGTAAAAACTTTGAAATCACATGCTGTAGTATTTTTACTTGTTCATAACCATAGTTATTAATTATTTTCAGAATTAGAAAATTTATTCATGTTTACTCTTGCTACAGTTACTTTATCTTATTACTGACAGAATAATTGTTCCTCAAATACGCATTGCAATACATTTTGTCTAGTCCAATATCTAATTCAAGACCACACATTGCATTCATTGTTTATTTTAAAATAAACACAAAAGTAACACCATGATGAACTATTTAGCTTCTCTATAGATAAAGAACCTTAATTTTCCTTTTGAAGAACATCTTTCATGGTAGTGAACACTTGTAATCCTAGCACTTGGAAGGCTGACACAGGAGGATTTCTATGAGTTTACTCCAGCCTAGGTTATATATAGTGATTTCTAAGACAGACTAGACTCTGTCCCAGAAAAAAAGAAACAAAACTATACACACAATATAAAACAGAATTTCTTTCCTCAAGTAAGCTAGCATACAAGGTAAAAAATACCTGTTCACGTTGCATATCAATCACTAAAATACCAAAGAAATAACTCATCAAAGTTAAGGAAGTACTATGAAATTTTTAAAATATTTTTGGTTTCTTTTTTCTTTTCTTTTCTTTTTTCCCAGTCTTTTTGAGACAGGTTCTCCCTGAAGCCCCAGCTGTCCTGGAACTCACTGTGTAGACCAGGCTGGCCTTGAACTCACAGAGATCCGCCTGCCTTATTTACATATGTGAGCATCGTGCACTAACCTGAATATAATCCTCTGGGACATTGTCTTCATTGTTCTTTTTTTGGTAAGCTGAATTGAAACTTTTTTGAAGAATGAAATTTTATTAATATATATTTATTGTACAAGGCAATGGATTTTATAATGACATATTTGTTCCAGGATGCCATGTAGTCTGACCTTTTTTACTTACCCTCTCCTGTCCCTCTTTCTCTTAATAATTGACTTAAAACTCTGAAATCACCCCCTTTCTATTTTCATTTTAGTGATGTTTTACTTTTACTAAACCTCTCTCCTCCAAGTCAGCTACTCACTCTAGAAAGCCATTAAAATTTTGCCCCACTCTCGTTGGAGATATTCATTGTGAAACCAATGCACAACTTGGAGTTTTATATTTGAGAATAATACTCATTTAGTCAGGTATGAGAATCAAATCCTTAGGAAGCAAGGCTACTAATTTACACTTGGGGCCAATTAGAAGCAATCCCCCCAAGAGAAACTAATGATAGTGCTCCTTTGTGTGACTAAGGATAATCTTTGAAATTATTATGATCACAAGACAGAAAGGACACAGTCAAGAAAGTAATGAAGTTGGGTGTGGTGGCACACTTGGGAGGCAGAGGCAGCCGGATCTCTGTGAGTTCGTGGCCATCCTGGTCTACATAGCTACTTCCAGGCCAGCTGGGGCTACAGGGAGACCTTGTCTCAAAAAGACAAAAAAATAAAATAAAATAATGAAAGGGTATAAAATAGGTCCCCCAAATCACTGATTCTTCAAGGAAATCTCTATTCTAGAACTGTCTTGAAGCTTACTGAATCATTTCATTAAACAAGTATTAAAAATGCAGCATCACACTCTCCACCATAACGTGTTCTTTTACCTTTCAGTTATGATACTGAGGTTAAACTGAAAGTCCATGGCTCATCCATTGTGTTGAATTGGCATTAGTTTAACTGGGGGTAGACATGACAGTAAAAGCAGTGGCACCAGAAGGATCAATACTATGACATCACCCCATGCTGCAGTATCAGATACAGTAAGTTCTAGAGCCACTGAAAATTCTGGGAGGGTCCATTGCATCTGTCTTCACAGCCAGAAACTTTGTGAGTAAATTCTGCAGAGCAAAGGCAAGTCTGATTTTTATTCTTGCTGTGTAGCTCGGTAGTGTGTACCACAGGACTATTTGGTATGTCACACATGTTATTAGACATGAGGAAACTGCCAGACCAGTCAGAAAAATTTGCAGACTGGGATGGAAGCTGATTTCTTCTAACTTCGTTCTCAGCAGATGGAAGAAGTGATTCAAGTTCCTTTATTTTCTTTTCTACTGATTAGGGGTGCCTTCCCCCAAGAAAAGTTGCTGAATAAAGGCATAAGTCTGAACACGTTCTACACAATACCTTCCAGTGACACATGTTGATAAATAGGGATCTGAACAAGTAGATAAAATTAATTCTCTGTTTGCAAATGGTTCATAATTATGCAAGGTTTGTGTTGAAGTTTTGAAGATTGCTCTGCTTTTGTTCCATCGTGCAAGTGGCCCCCTTTTTCCTCCTTTCTTTGCATAGTAGAATTCCAATGATTGTCCATAGAATTCTCAGTCCTTTCAGGAAGTAGTTTTGCAATTTCTGCCCAAGAGTTTCCTGGACTGAATGCAAAAGTCTCCAGTCACCGAAATGTAGATCTCAGAAGCACTACCTATTTTAAAGTATTATATTTCTTAAGCATTAAATTTTCCAAAATGTTACCATATCATGTGTAAGCCTGGCTGGGCCTTTTGGAGATAGTACATATTTCAGTGGTATTGATTCAATCCTCTTGTAAATTGCTTTGTTACTTTTGGCAAGATTTATAATTGTGAACATGTCAGGCAACTTAAGACATCCCTTTACTGCTCTGTTTACTTGTATTCCTTACTTGTGTTATGCAGAGGCCAGATATTCAGGTAGCTTTCTACTTGCACAGAAGCTGGTTACACACACATCATACTGGATGTTGTTGTAAGGTTTGCACCTCATTATAGAAATTACTGTGGCTAAACTGAGGTTTTGGAATATGAGAAAACAATGTAAGAGAATCTTGCAGACAGAGCTGAACTGCATTAAAATCCAAACAAAACTTTTGTTTACAAAAAGCAAAAAATTTGTATGTGATCTGAACTTAGGACTGACATGGATTATTGCTATAATTATAGTATCTTCATGTTAGAGATCAAAAATTTATTGAATTTCAATAAATTCTCTGTTAGGATGCAGTAAATACATATTTCATAAGATGCTTTATGAGTAATTATATAAAAGTATAAATACATTGTTAACAGTGAGATCTCTAGGAGTTTCTCACAATGCCTACCATTTTCAAATGTTCACAAGAGTACTTTATCTATGTCTATGTAGTCAGACGAGGCTAAGAATCTCTCCTAGTGCAGTCACTCTTCCAGTGCCACTCACAACAGAAACACACAGAAGCCTAATTATAACCAACATCACTTTTCATGAAGTGAAAAGATAACTACCTATAATTGACTATCTAGGAGGCCTCTGAGAAATTGCAAAGATACATTTGTTTATAACAAACACACTAAAATCCCTCCTCCCCAATATTTACTTTTATTCTGAGAGGCAAAATTAAAATAATTTTCTCAGATTTCTTCACTTGATTAATTAAAAATTGTAGACAGCTAGGTAATCTGGATGCGTGAAGCTATGTCTTTCATTGTGTTTAAGGTATTCTGTATAACTTCTGGTTTCAAGCTATAAAACTGACTTTTTAATCCACCATTGGGGTACAGATTCTAGTTGGAATTCATGCAATTGAAAGATGGAAAAATTTTTTGGATAACATTATCAATGACAGCTATGCTTATTTTCATATTTAGTTTGTTCTTTGGAACAGTGAACAGTATAAAAAGCCCATCTCACCTGTGACTTGTTCTTTCCTTTGCCTTGCTAGACAGTGGTAGAAGTAACCACACAAAGAATCATGAGAATGGGCTTGGACAATTTGTAGCTAATTATGACCAGCATGTGGAAGCTATGGTTTACTTCAATTTTTCCCCAGGAGAATTTGGAGTGAAAAGACAGTTATATTTTGTGCTAATTGTAGACACTGTGAGCTTTTGCAAATGAATTCATTAAAATCTAAGAGCATCTGCTGACCTGTGCATATTACATATTTTAGGAAGAGTGGGATAAAAACTCATAATTTAGTAATAGCTACTGATAAATTGCTCTAGAATGTGTTTCATTTTTACTGACATAGTAGAGAAAATAGTTACTCATGTTACTCATTCTTAGAAAGTATAGTATTGAATGATTATGTAATTCTGAGTGTTTCTAAACCTGGTGTATTTCTCAGAGCAAGCAAAGGCCTGGATGAAGTTTTCTCTTTTTCATTCTTACTGCACACCAAAGTGCTTTAAAAATTTTATGTTGTCATCCATTTTTTAATATCATATTGATAAAACTTACTGCCAATAGGTTTTTGTTGTTTTTCTTTGAGACACAATCTCATGTAGCCCAGGCAGCCTCAAATTTCTATGAAAATGAGGATGATTTTGAACTTCCAGTCCTTCCTCCATTTCCAGAGTGTGGGATTTCAAGCAAGAGTCACTATGTCTAGTTTTTGTGATGCTGGGGATTAAACCCAGGGCATTGTATATACTAGGTAAGCACTCTCCCAACTGAGCTACATCCCTACCTCTTGCCAGAAGGTTATGAAAAAATGATTTTTTTGAGAAGACGGACTGGACATACATAACAAATGAAGTGTGTAAACATGGCAGTTTGGCAATATTTTAATAACTTTTACCAGCTCTTATAGTTATTATTGTAGGTTTGCTTGTGGTAGTGGAAGGGTTGTAGTATTCTATGATCTTCCTTCCTATGTTTAAAGATAGAGCACCTTGCAACCTTCTCCTCTCTTAGATCCTTGCTCTTTGATGGATTGCTCACTCAGTGTTTTATTAACTCATCCTCAAACATGAGCCATAATGGATTAATAGATTTGAGCTTGTATCTACTCCAGTGCCCAAATATATGAAGTACGTGTTTGTCCTCCAGGAGACCTGCAGAGTGTTTTACACACAACTGCTCTCTCCCTATTTTTCATGCCACTAGGACTACTTTAACCCATAATCACGTTCTTTTGTTCTTTTAGTAACCATGACAATTTAAACCATTGATTTACTCTGTATTTTTTTCTTCAAATACAATCTTAATTGTTTTATGTTAGCAAAGGAATGGGTTTTATTATGGCATTTTCGTACACACTTTGTTCTTATTTGTCCCACTCCGCGTGATCCTTCCCATGTGCCTCTTGCTGTTCCCCTTGCTCCCCTGCAGCTGCCTCATCTGCTTTCATGTCACATATGTCCCATGACTCTCTCTTGTTCCCTTTTCCCATTTTTAAGATCTCCTATTCCTGTGTCATAGACCGCTTTCCAGACTCACAACCACCTCTCTCCCCTACATAGATGGGGATGTAGCTCAGCATGTATAGTACCTAGCATATCCAAAGCCCCGTGATAGATCCCTGGCACTGCAAAACCTGGGGGTGTTCCACACACCTGTAACCCTAGCACTTAGGTGGTAGAGGTAGTTTGATCAAGAGTCCCAGATTATCCTTGGTTATATGACTGTTCAAGACCGGCCAGGGATATATAAGACCCAGTTTCAGTTAGAGTGTTCAGCCCTAAATGAGACATCTATACCATACCCCTCCCCTTCAAGGCTCAAGTATTGTCATGGAAGATATGGTACAAAGACTGTAAGAGCCAGAGATGGTGGATGACTACAATGAAGCAATGTTTTCTGGACACAACAGGGTAGCTGCAAATATGAACGCACAGTGGTTGCAAACAGCAAGCTAACACCTGAGCAAACTCAAGCCAGAAAAAAATCCCAGTATGGGGGTTGAGGGATGGGGGTTGGAGTTGGGGGATGGGGAAGGGAGGAGTTCCACCTCTAGCTGAGGAGCTACTGGCAATTGATGACTGTGGAAGAGAGAGCTTCCTTTAAAGGAGTGACCACTGATAGGCCAATCATGCTCGGGTAAGTGGACCCACACCTGAGCATATTTGGGCAGCACAAATTGAACTTCGCGGGCTTAAAAAATAGAGGATACCCAAAGTTAGGTTAGTATGGAGGTGGGGGTGAATTTGAGAGGTGATGGAAGATGATTATGATAAAAATACATTATATAAAATTCTCCAGGAATTAATAAAAATAGTTTTAAAACAGTAATAAAATACTTTCTTAAAAACGCCTCTCTAGAAGAAACATTTATTGTCTACTCTGCCTAGCAATTTGCTTGTGGGCAATGGTCCGGATCATTTAAATTTCACCTATAAAACTTAATCCAGAGAATCTTCTCAAATTTTTCAGATAATAAATTATACTGACAAAATACTAATTTTTAATGTGTCTATACTATAAATAAAATTTTGACTCATAATTAATACCAATAAGCAAGCAAACAAAATAAAATAAAAACAAAACATAACAGAGCAAAACCAAACTAAATTAAATCTAGATTCCACTTATGAGAAAAAAGTTCAATGTTTGTCTTTCTGAGTCTTGCTTGTTTTGCATAATCTTAGTTGAAATCAATGTGTAAACCTAAGACAAGAAGAACACTTTTATTTGAGAGGAGGTGTTTTAGAGCTCAGCAAACTCACCGCAACAGTCACATCATCTCAAAGACGCATCCTTGGTGGAATTAACCAGATTCCATACATGACTCCCAAACATATAGTTGTGAACACAACTGTGTCTAAACAAAGAAAACTCATTGCTATAAGAAAAATGGCTAGACCATGCATTTGAAAACATCTGATTATGAGTGATTTATTAATTGAGAAGAACATTGATAATAAAAAAGAGAAAAATTGCAAAGTATCCACTAATTTTTGTAAGTTGAAAAGTAGTTGGGGTAGTTGTAATTGCATTGAGAATTCCTAAAACAAAGCAAAAAGAGAAGAATAGAGTTTACAGGCATATCGCCAACACAGTGATTTATCTATTTGATATATAAAAGAGCTACTCAAGAAAAATTTATGAATTAAAAATTATCTGAAAAGTATGAAAGGTGTGAAGAAAGTGAACATTGTTAAAGTGGCACTTCATCGAAATAAAAAATATTTGTGCTTCAAAATATGATAAAATGAAAAGACAGTCTGTAAGGTAAGACAGCATAATCTTTTTCTGATAAATTACTTGTTTTCATTTTTTTTTTTGTCTTTTTGAGACAGGGTCTCCCTGTAGCCCCAGCATGCCTGGAGCTCACTGTTGACCTAGTTGGCCTTGATCTCACTGAGATCTGCCAGCATCTACCTCCTGAGTACTGGCATTGAAGGCGTGTACCAGCATGCCTGGCATTGTTTTCAAAATAATAAAGAACACTTAAATAAATAAGAAATAGAAGTCAAATGTTAACGAAGGACATAATATATGGAGTATTATTTTGCCACAGATGACACTAAATGACCAGCAATCATGGAAAAGACGTTCAGCATCTTTAGTTGTGTTGGACCAACTAGCTCTGGCCTCCCTAAATTCACATTGTGTATGATATATTTCCTTTGAGGATAAGTGGGACTTCTGACTCATTTATGAAAAATAAAATGACTAAGTGATGGGCATTCCTCCTGTGTGTGAGATTCTATTGCCAGCTAAGGCTGTCCCTGACTAATAACTTGATTTTAATCTTATGAAACATTAAGCAGAAAGCTATTAGATACTGACTTCTTTTCTCTTTATTTTCTGTGTGGTATATGCATATGTGTACATGGGTTCATGTGCATACACATGCATGTGAAGATCAGAAGAGTATGTCAGATCTTCCTCTATTTCTCTAGGCCTTGTACCACCATAATATACACTCCAATACAGGGGTTGCAGGAATGTACCGCCATGCCTGACATGTACGTAGATTTTGGGGATATGAACTCCGGTCCTCAACTCGTACAAAAAACACTCTTACTCACTGAACCATCTTTTCAGCCCTACACCCTCACTTCTGAACAGAAAATATATGAGAAAGAAAATATGTGTTCTTTGGAGCTACTAAATTAGTGGTGAATTGTTATCAATTGTAGCAAAGTAATGTATTGATCATCAACGAAATTCAGATTAAAGTAACAGTACTGTAGTACTACTTTGCAGTCATTCAATATTAAAATGAAAATACTAGGCAGTACTACTCTCCACCATGTGGAGAAATGAGGCCCTTACACCCTCCTCACTGACATACTATGGTTTAAAAAACATTTTGGGATGTCCTAAAATAAAACACAATTTACTAGTCCAAGTATTATCCAAGTATTTCACTCATAGGACTCTAGCCCCACCCCAATTAAGAAACAGTATTCATATAAGCAATTCAATTAATAGTATAACTTGTAGCCAAGAAGAAAAAAATAGTCCAAAATGCCCAGCATTTAAATGATTAGTAAAATGATTTATTTTTACAGTGAAATGCTATTCAACCAAGCAAAGGAACAAATTTTGGTACAAGCTTCAACATAAATTGACATTAAAATATGTTAACACAAAAATTTATTAAATATTTTTAAAAAATAAATATTTGAACCTGGGTCTTCTGCAAGAACAGCCAGTGTTCTTAACCACTGAGATATCTCTCCAGCACCCACATGGGATTCTAAAGAAGCTTCTCATGAAGATTCTGCTAGGAGATCCTTTAACCACCTTTCTTAAGCAGCACAGCAGTGAATTTCAAATATAAATAAATAGAGGCTAGAGACATGGCTCAGCAGTTAAGAGCATTGGCTGCTCTTGCAGAGGACTTGGGTTTAGTTCCTAGCACCCACATGGCAGCTAACGACTGTTCATAACTCCAGTTCCAAGGGAATCTGATGCCCTCTTCTGCCTGTGCAGGCACTACATGACATGGGTACACTAACACACATGCAGGCTAAACACACACATAAAATTAAAAAAAATTAAAAATTTTAAAAATTAATGGTTGCATTTTATATCTTTGCTCTTGATACATAGACCATCCATTATTTATACATAGTCATTTCAAAGTGCCTACCACCAGCCTTTCATTAGAGTGCAATAAATTTCCATCTTTTTCTAAACATTTTTTTTACTCAAGTGCCTTGATATATTTTCATATCTTATTTTTATGAGAGGGTTTTTATTCCTTTCCACCTAACAATTTGGGTTTCAATTTTCTTTTAATAATTTTATTTCTAAATATGGAAGCTTGATTATTCTAAACAAGTAATCTTTTCTAACAAGTTTTTGGCTTGTCTCAATTTGATGTCATAGTTTTAAGTATTAAAATAGTTTTAAATTAATTCATATCACTATTGTGGTAATGTCTATATCTATTTCACGTTGTCATTTTCTGTGACTTCTTTGCCGACTGAATACTTGTTAATGTTTTTATTTTTATTTTGTTTAGGAGTGTATTGCCTGCATATATGTAAGTGCACCTATGCCACGCAATGCCTGTAGAGGTCAGAAAAGGGCATTGGATCCCCTGAAACTGGAATCATGGGCTGTTGGTAGCTGTGGTGTGGGTGCTGAGACTCAAACCTTGGTCCTCTGCAGGAGCAGCCAGTGTTCTTAACCACCGAGTCCTCTCTCCACGCTCTCCATTGAATACTTGTAAGTATGGCATTTAATTTATAAGCATATTAGTTATTTCTAGAATGTTATGTCATTGGTTTTTATTTTAATTCTGCTTTGGTAGCAGAATGTATTTTGTATTGTTTAACTTATTTTAAACTTGATAAAAGTTGTTTTCTCATCTGGAATTTGGTCCAACTTGGTGGGTATTTCATGAATATTTAAAAGTAATAAATACTTGGCTTTTGTTTAGTGGAGGAGCCTATAAATATGAATTTGTTCAAATGAATTGACAGTGTTTTCCTGGTCTTCTTTATCTGTAGAGATTTTCTTTTTCTCTGCATGCTCTGTCCATTATAGAGAGGAGTACTGATGTTTCCAATTGTAATTGTGAACTATTAACTTTCCAATTTTATTAATTTTGCATCATGGGTATTGACCCTCTACTGTTATGAGCATCCATATTTAGGATTTTCATATCACCTTAGGATTTTAAAATAAGCCCCTACCTTTCTGTCTTTTTCCTTTATTCCTACTAAATTTTTTTTGTTATGAAGATAAATTTTATAGTAAGGTAGACAATCCATCTTAAAGATGGAGGTATAGAGATTGATCGATTATGTCGTCACTACTTCGAGATGGCTAGGGACACAAGGAAGACTTTCTAATATCACCTCCATTCATTTATTTCATTATGCAATTACAATCCTTTCAAAAGTTTGCTGCATATTATCGTACAGAATTTAGCTTTAAAATGATGGACTTGTAGAAGAACAGGTGATTGTACTCGCTTCAGTTCTACAAAATAGTTCAGTGCTTTCTTCCGTATGAGCAAAGGACTTTCTATTCCAAATACCTAGTTGCAAACTTGCTGAATTGACAGAGGAATGATGGAAGCAGCCCTTGTGAACGTCTTTAAATTTCAAAGGGGAGAAAAGGAAAGTACGTTGTGAGTCATCTGTAGCAGCATAACAGAACCAGGAGTGCTGATAAATTGATCATCCCAGCAGGGTTATTGAAGCTCAGCATACAAAGTACAAGTAGCTAACAGAAGTCTGTTGCTTTGGTGCCTTAGTGTTGTCTGGGTAATGCAGCCATCTGAGAGCTTAGGGTTATCTATGTGCAGTGCTAATCCTATATTCCGTCACAAGAAAAATGTCTGTATGGATACATGACTGTTTTGGGGCAGTAGCACTTGAGAGACACTGGCAAACAGACTCGTTTTCCAGTGGCTTTAACCTCACTACTGGCTTCTTAGACAGTCTGTCCACAAAGCTACTGCCTCCATCTTGTTTCCCGCTAGCTCTGGTCATTGGGTGCCCTGTGTGATCCTGGCCCTTCTCACCTTTACTCAGGAAGTCCTGGAGCAATGAATAGGTCCACACTAGGTAAGTAAAAGGAGACTCACTTTTTCTTTAAAAAATACATTCCTTTGATAAACAGTGTGTATATCATGTTGTAACTGTCAGAAATTCAGTTCCTCTTTCAACTACACGTTTTGGTTTGGCTGTCTTCTTTGTAAGTAATGCACTTAAAAATAATGTGTTACATACTTTAATGAATTGGATATTGCTCTACATTTATGTATAGTTGCTATAGTAAAAGTTGAAATGCTGAGTTTGAGAACTAGGAAAATATCTTGTAGTTGGAATTTTAAAAGTTTTTTTTTAATTTTAATAAGGTCCAACTTGGGGCTGGAGAGACAGCTCAGAGCTCTGGCTCTTCTTGCAGAAGACCCAGGTTCAAATCCCAGCACCCACATGGCCACTAACAACTGTCCATAACTCCATTTCCAGGGAATCCTACAGTCTCTTCTGTCCTCCGTGGGTATTGCACGACACAGGTGCAGTTACTTACATGCAGACAATACCTTTATACACATAAAATAAAAATAATAAATAAAATATTAAAAAAATTTTCACACACTTTATCCTTTGCAAACATATGCAGGAATTGGTGAAATTAATTTCAGTAGACTGCTCTTCAAAGAACTAATTATGGTAGAAGTGGGATTTAAATCCCAGTCTGTAAATTGTTAATCTATTCTATTTTATGGACTCACACATGCCTCATTTTTAATTCCTTGACCCAATTTTACTTTCATTCACAGAAAAACTCTTTTCTTCCCTTTATCTTTAAAGCTAGGATTACACAGAAGCAAAATCAGGGAAAAGAGACCAAGTAAAATAATCATCTGACCCTAAAGATGCTTATGTCAAGGAAACATTAGTTTAATTTGCCCCTTGCCGTAGTTACACAGATGCATGCACACTAAAGTCTCGTGTGTTTACAGTGACACACTTCAGGTAGTTTTCATGTTTGTCCTGTTCAAGTGCTGGATATTATTTATAATTTTAAGAAGGTACTTATAAAACATCTACGTCTTTTCTCATCTGAAAGGCTACAAAAGAAAGTTAAACTGGTTTTTCTGAGGAATAAGTTTTCCCCTTCTACTGCCCTTAGGTTGGAAATGGTGGCCTTATGCCCCTGTAGAAATCGAAGTCACTCTTCTAATACTGTGCATGATGGAGCCACAGGGACATCGTCCCACGTGGGAAGCCAGGCATAATATGTTGTGATTACAGGAAGGCATATCCACAATCCCACTTTATTAGCAGGAAATATTAGAGTTGTGCTTGTGACCTCTCATGAGGTTTGACAGAGAATATGACAGGAATAACGTCCTATATTTTATTAATGATTTCACACTCAGAATATCTGAAATAGAGAAGTTCAAGCTTTCTGACCTAAAGCCACAGCACAGCATAGACCCCAGATAACTGCTTTTATGCAAGGATCAAAACCTAAGAGACATCTTTGATGTCAGCTTAGTCACTGAGGTACATATAATATTGCTCATAGCGAGTTTTATATCCTAGAATGTGTTGAGGTCCACAGTTCATATTGCAAAAATAATTTGCTAAATACCTTTGATCATTTTTATATATTCACAGTTTGAGAGTGTCTTTCCATCTCTTCCTCCAGCACAGATGAAGATCTTATCATTCAAATTCATAAATGATTCTTGATTTCTCAAGGTACTTTTTAACTACTTGGGAAACTTTCAACACCCTTATTTTCAAATGCCTTGGGGGTTTCGGTTCCTAAAACAAGGATAAAAATTTTTCATGCAGTTTTTAAATTATTTTATACATTTATTATTTGTGCAAAGTTAATCCATAAATTTGTACATGAACCACAGTTATTTTTTGCACTTTACAAAACTTGTTAAATTTATCTTCTGGCATTTATATATTCTAAATCATCATATGGATGAGTTGAGATCTTATTCCTATTATAAGAATGATGAGAAGCAATAAATAACATAAAAGTATTAAGTTACAGAGATTTATTTAAATCTGCTTTTAGTAAGGAAGAATTTAAAAATTAGTTTTCACTTTTTTTTTTCATTTTGGAAAAAAGAATGTTTCAGAGCATCAGCCTTAGTTGATATTCTCAGTCATATACTTGATGAATACCATGTGCATAGATCATTGTAAAATAAAACCTTATTTGATGTAAAGTACTTTAAAAATTAAAAACAGCTTATGCAAATGATAAACACTCCAAATTTTGTTACTGAAATTATTCTAATCAATACTATGGAATTTCCTATGGATAAATGAAGCAAGATGTCACAAAACATTTGCCAATTTAAGTGGAGAATGTTTTAGTCTTCTTAGAGAATTTGGGGGAAGGATCAATAATTCAAAAGCAAAACACCACGTTGCTTTTAGATACTAATTTTTAGAATGCTTATTTATACTTCCATGCTCTGCCCTAGAATTGGCCATTCCCTTTCTTGCAGGTGAATTGAATAGAAATGCAAATGTATGACACTCTTCTTTAATGAGATGTAAGACTACCCTCTGAAAGTTAAATTGGGAGAATGTCAACGCAATGAATGAGATCACCTTGCTGAGGAAGTGATGCAATCTATGGTACTGCTTCTAATTATGTTATCGAGGACTTAGAAAATCTGAAAACTTTAATACAGGCACTCTGCCTGCACATGCTAGAACACAAGTCTTGAATGCCATCTTAATTAAGCAAAGCTTTGTGATAACAAGATGGAGGGGTACAAGAAATTTGCAAAAGAGTATTCAAACACCAGAAAATCTCAGTATGTTTGCATTAGTCTGCCTATTAGAGGCTTTCAACTCATATATATTTGTATCTCTCCTCTTAAAGAAGGTTGGGTGAGTCAGATTAGCAATATTTGATGTCACAAGCAATTAAAATTATCAAATTTACATCTTTCTCTGTTTCTATGCTAATAAGATGATTTTGAGTTTGTTTAACTGGTGTATTTCCAATGGGAAGAGAAGGTATCTATCAAACATGTGATTAAGCTTACAAAGGAGTGACAAAATACTAGGCATTTTGATAAGATGGTGATATAAAAATCTTCTATTAAGAATATGTAACTTTGGGGCTGGAGAGATGACTCAGTGGTTAAGAGCACTGACTGCTCTTGCAGAGGACCCAGGTTTGACTCCCAGCACCCATATGGCAACTAACAGCTGTCTGTAACTCCAGTTCCAGGGTATCCGATGCCATCTTCTGACCTCTATGGGCATTGCATGGCACAGGTGTACTTACATACATGCTGGCAATACACAGGCACAAGTAAAATTAAAAAAAAAAAAAAGTTACTCACGGGGTGTACTCCTTTAATCCTAGCATTCAGGAGATAGAGACAGATGCAACTCTGTGAGACTGAGAGAAGCTTGGTCTACATAGCAAGTTCCAGGCCAGTTAGAACTACAGAGAGACTGTGTCTCAAAAAGTCAAAAAGGAAAAAGAATACATAATTCAAAAATATATAAGTTACAGGACTGGAGACATGGCTCAGTGGTTAAGAACACTGGCTGCTCTTGCAGAGGACCTAGATTTGATTTCCAGTACCCACATGGCGACTAACAAGCATCCATAACTTGAGTTCCATGTGATCTGACACCCTCTTATGGCCTCTGTGGGCACTGCATGGCACAGGTGCACTTACAGACATGCAAGCAATACACTCATACACATTAAAAATAATAAAATTAGAAATATGTAAGTGGCAGCAATTGTCTTTCTAACAAGTATTACCTGTGCACATGTAAGATATGAAAGTAGAACACTGCTATAAAAGGGCAGAAAGTGTCTACAGGAGAGCAAGAGAGGGCAATGGATTATATGAGAGAAGGAGGGACTACTGGCGGAGGAGAGGAAGAGAATAGCAAGGTGGGGATGGGGATGGGTGAGGGCAGTGGGGAGGGTTAATATGAACAAAGTATAATGACAAAGTAATGGGTTTCATAGTGATGTTTTCATATATGTGTATATGTAACTCAATACCCTACATGTTAACTAATAAAAATTACAAAGAATATGTAGCTTTCCTATTCCAAAGCCCTCTGGAGGTGAAGATTGACCATAAAATATTAACAAGAGAAGGGGAAATGTGTCATGAATACATTGCTAACTTTGTGCATTTATCTCACTGTAATTTTCTGTGTGTCCTTTATAAGCCAGACATAGGTCTAAGAGCTTGACATGTCAAGAGTGAACAAAGCCTAGTGATAGCCTGCTGACGCATAACTTCAGGGTTTCAACAGTGACTTTAGAAGAGAGTTTAGTAACTTTAGTTATAAAACTTGTTTCAAATATTTTTACTCAAAGAAAGAGATAGAATGTTTTACTTTCATTCAATAAAAATTCAACACTTGATTAGTTACTAGATATATTAAATTAACCCTTTTTGAGATATGACATCTGCTACAATAGGGTGGTGCTAGCCTGCAGTTTCTATTTGTTCTGCCTTACCAAATGTCAATATACGATTGAAGAATTCTGAACATATATGCATGTTATCCTAGAGTCCAATGCAGTGTTTCAAGGGGCCTGTAGTAGTCTTAGTAGCAAGGGTAGTTTGAAGGGAGAACCAGTTAGCTCATACCCTTCACCAAACGGAAAATTAATAAAATGCCAGTGAATATACCTCATTGCCTAAGCAGCAAGATTTGGACAAAAAGGCAGACAGGGAAACTGGAGGGCAGCTTATTCAGTGTTCAGTCTTCACTTATACCTGGCATGGGTGCCTGTCAGTCTTCACCACTGCAGCACATCTGTAGTATATTGTCAACTGTTATTAATTCAAACTTCTTTAGTAGAGGACACAGATATCTCAGTGAGACTCTTCTCTCCCCTTTTCTAAATACAATGGTCCAAGAGTAAATGAACTATAGTCCTTGACTTATGGTAGATACAAATAGCCTATACAAGGATCTTTTTAGTTATTTGGTAATTTATTTGGGTAAAATTAGTACTATATTATAGATTCTCCAACTCACTTCACTTAATTATACTAATTACTTCTACCCATGTGGTAGTCCTCATTTTGTCTCTACCTATCTCTTAGTGGTAATGTTTATATGAAGTTTTAGGCTTGACATTATTTTGTTTGTTACTTAATTTTAATTTTAAATAAGATTTTATGTATTCTCTGCTCTATTTTTTTAGAGTTATCACACATAAACATATAGCAAATCAGCACATTCCTCAGTTTTGTTGGACTTTTGAACTTCATAAAAGGGACTCAGGTGAACAGTCTTCTGAACTTTGCTTTTTAAACTCATTAGGTTACTGAGACTTAACTGTGGTTTGCACTGAGGACAGATGTGTAACTACGGCGGTTTGAATGGAAATGGTCCCATAGAACACAAGTACTTGGATACTTGGTCCTCTGTTCTGGTGCTCTTGGGGGAGGGTCATGGAACCTTGAGGAGATGTGCTTATGCTGGGGGAAGCAAGTCACTGGCGGCAGGCATTGAGAGCTCAAAGCCAGGTCCCAATTCCAGGCTCTCTGCCACTTTCTTACACCTGCTTGAAGGTGTGAGTGCTCAGCTTTCTGCTCTAGCCACCTCTGCTGCCATGACCCCCTCCTCTCAATAATGGACTCTTACTCTGCTGGAAACACAAGCAAAATAAACTCTTCCTCCTTTAAGTTGCCTTGTTCTTGGTATTTTATCACAGCAGCTTAGAAAAAGTAAATAATACAGAAGTTGTTATCAGAGAGTGGGCTGTTGCTGTGAAGAACCTGATCATGTTTTTTGGAGGAACATGGAAAAATTTGAGAGTTTGGACTAGAAAAGTAGTTGAATGCTATAAACGGTTGAATGTTATTCTAGTAGAGGCTCAGCTCAAGATGTTCCAGAGCGAGATGGAAGCAATGGTTTAAACAGCAACTGGGATATTTTGGCAAAGAATCTGGCTGCTCTCCACCTGAGGCCTAAGAATTTGCTGGAGGTCATTCATGTTGAAAAGCAATGAACTAATTTCTTAGAGGGGGAAGTTTCATGATAGCCTAACATAGAATTGGTGGTGTGGTTCTTAATGGTGAATATTACATAGCTCTATAATGAGAAAGAGCAAGTGGGTAGAAAGAAATACATAATATACAGTTTGAAGAGAAAAAGAACTCCATGAAGCCTAATGTTGGAACCAGAACATATGCTGAAGGAAAAGATCTCTTTTTTGAGATTAAAGTCATTGAGGAGAGGCTCAAGATTTGCACTAGAACAAAGGAAAGAGTACTCAGGGCAAGATTCCACCCAGCTAAGCTTTCTTCTGAAAGGCAAAGGCATAAGGAGTTTTCTCCTCTTAGACAACTGCAACAGACAAACCTTGGTGGTCATGTGGATGAAGCAGTTACATCCCCAGCTGTCAGCCAAACTTGACAGTGTAGCTCATGTGGTGCTGGCTTTAGATGCATGAAAGATGCAAGAGTGAGGGGGTCATTAGTTCTTCCTCTGCAGTTTCTGATAGCCACCCAAGGCCAGGAAGCCTGCAGGAAGGGAGTCCCTGTGTGTAGAAGGCCCTGTCATGCCAAGAAATCCTGAGAGGCCATTGTGTGAAGCCTGGTTGGCAGCAGAAATCCAAGATGTTGAAGATGTCAGAGCCATGAAGCATCTGCCAAGGAGAACTGCATACAGGGAGTAGTACCAACCTGAGACAGAGAGAGAGAGACAGAGAGAGAGACAGAGAGAGACAGAGAGAGAGAGAGACAGAGAGAAAGACAGAATGCATACAACAAAGCAGGAGGGGCTGAGCCATTTAAGCCCTTTGGAAGTAAAGCCCCAGTAATCAACATGGAGCTACAGAATTTGGTGCTCTCTTTTCTGAGTTTTGGTCTTGTTTGGCCTGATATTTCCTAACTTTGTTCCAATTCCTTCCTTTTGATATGAGAATGTGTATCCTGTGCCATTGTATGTTGGAAGTATGCAATTTTTCTTTTGATTTTACAGGGACTTACAGTTA
Source organism: Nannospalax galili (assembly GCF_000622305.1). NCBI lineage: Eukaryota > Metazoa > Chordata > Mammalia > Rodentia > Spalacidae > Nannospalax > Nannospalax galili. Next base: position 1,733,578 of record NW_008354502.1, read on the forward strand.
AGAGATTTCTTGAGTCTCCAAAAAAGACTTTGGATGTTGGACTATTGAAATGTGAAGAACTATGGGGACTTTTGAATTTGGACTAAATGACTTTTGCATTATTATATGGTCTTGAGCCTATGGGGCCAGGGAATGGAATGTGGAGGTTTGAATAAGAATGTCCCTCATGGGCTCCAAGTATTTAAACATTTGGCTTGTGGTGCTGTTTGGAGAGGGTCATGGAACCTTTAGGAGGTATGGTCATGCTGGAGGAAGTGCAGCACCAGGGGCAGGCTTTGAATGTTCAAAGCCAGGTCCCAGTTCCAGGTTCTTTCCCTGTTTCTAGCACATGCTTGAAGATGTAAGTGTTTGGCTTTCTGATCTGGCCTTCTCTGCTGCCATTCCTCCCTCCATGATAGACTCTTATTGGTCTAGTATCATAAGCCAAGTAACTCTTCCTTCTGTAAGTTGCCTTGGTCTTGGTGTTTTATCACAACAACAGAAAAGTAACTGTTATGATAGCTTTCAGTCCTACAATTTCCTCAGCATAGCACGGTTTTCTGAAACAAGTAAAGCAGGCCTTGTCTGATATTCTGTGAGCTTTGTAGTTCTTGTATCAGTGTCTGCTCTTGAAGGAACTGTCACAACTTCATACTTCTGGGATTCTACTTTCCATAATACTTCACATAGGTTGGCTGTCATAGAGGTAACTGACACTAGGTCACCTTTCTCAGAGGCTACTGGGCCTTTGTAACTTCCCAAATGTTAGATGATGAGTTGCTTCTATGGTGTCCTCTTCCTTCCTCTTGCCAAGGTACAGCTGATTTTACTAGGCTTTGCCTGAAGAATTCCCCAGGAAGGACAGAGACAACTTCTTAATGTTCAAGCATGGAGACACAGACCAAACATACCTAAAGGACTTCATGGGCTCCTTTGATATAGAAGAGAGGAGGATCCAAATGTTTCTTCAGTCTGTGGGAAAGTTGGGCTAAGCTTCATTTCCTGCAATAATTCCCAGCCTCTCCTGAAATCTTCTTCATTTTTTCTAGTGATGTAGGCAAGAAACAGTTCTCAGATCTTTATCCAAGAGAAGGAGGAGAGACTTGTGATGCTACCACCCACCAAAGGCAACTCATTGCTCTGAACTATTTATACAAGGTAAAAGATCAGATTAACAAGCTCAGGTCTATCTTGCAGCTTTCATTTATCTCTTCTTCCTCATCTTCTTCTTTGTTTTCCCTCCCAAGTGCCTATCTAGTCCATTTATTGTGTTTAGCTTGGCACTTGAGCAAGTGTTTCTGAAAAACATTCAACACTGAGTAGGTACTGATTATCTTAGTGGTAGAGTTAAAGGCAGATAGGATGAGATCATTGTTTTCTGCTTAGTGTAGCTGGATTGCATCACTCTGGCAATTATGTATTACTTCCTGTAAGTTGCAAAGCTATTTTGGGAAAAATGAAAACCAAATAGAGTTAGCAGAAAATTATTAATAGAGAGCAGAAGCCAACCTGCCAATGTCCTTTTCTAAGAGGCTGTTTCCAGAGCATCCATCTGTTGATCTAATGAGATAATTTTTATCTAAGGGATGATTGACATGCTTTCAAATCTCAACCAAATGACTAAAAAGCAAAATACTCTCTGCATTTTATTCAGAGGAAAAATGTTTTCCTTAACAAACACTAAATTAGAAAAGCATTTAGTTGTAAGTGGATATTCTAAAATAGTCTGATAGTTGTAGAAATCAACAATCAGTGATACTCAGTTAAAATGCTGAAATCTAAAACCCTCATTGTGGACATGTGTTTCACATTTGTCTGTGAGTATAAAATTACCAATTTTATTTGAAATTAAATATAAGGAGGAGGTAGTTGTGACTTTAGGAAGCAGAATTAAAATGTCTAAATGCTAATGACTTTACTGAATAAAAAGTTTTAATATGTGCTTAGAAATTAAAATTGATTACTTTTCTCCTATATTTAGACTAAGCATTTTCTTTCATCCTTTACATGCTGTAAAAATAAAGTCTACAAGACAATCTTTAGGTTAAGCATATTTACTTTTTGCCATTCAGCACCAGGAGAGAGGGAGTGGGTGAGGGTGTCTTTCATTCAATATTTTTATTGATATTCAAGGCAGTATCCAAACGTATTTCTCATGGGGCGTCTTAATGGGTTGCTGTAAAGCAATCAGGCATAAATCCCAGCTGACGGAGTGGTGGCCACTGTGATATATCTGTGCAGTCTATTAAGACTGAGGGATCAGTATGGCTATTCAAATAATTGTATCTAGCTGTCCCTCTGGAGATGCTCACCAGGAAGTATACGAGGTAGACCTAAGGACAGCTACACTGAGGAGAAGGGAGGAGTTACAGAGCTGAAAACTGTGAATGTGGCTGAGCCGTACTTCTGGGAGAGAAAGTTAGATAAATTTAAGGTTGATGTCAAGGCAACATAAAGTGATAAGAATTCACTTTGCAAGGCCGTGTTTCATCTCTTCAAGGCCTGAGGCTGATAGGCATTCCGTTCTCTTGTAATTATTGGCTTATGTCAGTTACTCCACCTATGTGACAATTTTTATTCAAATCTATATTCCAAATGCCTAAGAGAGTTCTTAGAGTAAGTAGATATCTAATAAATATTTATCATCTTCAGTGAATAAATTAAGAAAATTATGTGTTGGTTCAACTGAATAAGCTAAAAGCGCTTGTGATTTAATTTTATAGTTTACTTTGCATGGAGAAATAATGATTATTTTCCCCTCTTCCTCTATGGTAAGGTCTACTGCAGCAGCTAGTTTCGTGGCCAAACCATTCAGTAGCCTCAATCTATGCATTCAAATTTTATGCAAAGCTGCCTAAAAATCTGTCTTTCAGCAAAAGCTATGATTTTAATGGTTTCTTATTGGAACTTTATGCCCACTGTTTTCAGGGATAAAATGATAGCAGATTCTTTTACAATAAAAGGTAAGTATAAGTATTGAATATGTCTTTCTTCCTTAAAAATCTTTTTTTTTCTTTTTAGTAATGTTGGCTAGTTGCTCTGTTTCAAGATTTTCACAGCTTCCTTATTTCTTGAATGTCCATTATCTTCAAGTATAGAAGAGCAGTTTCCATCCTGTGAAGGAATGCACTTACTTACTGCGCTCTGGTATCAATCTTGCCTTACTCCAGGAGTGGCTGCCCCAGCCAGTCCTGCTTATTTATTGCCACAGATCACTGCAAAGGTGATTCCTGCAGGAGAGTAAATGATCGGGTGAACTGTTCACCGCTCTTAGCTGGCCCTGCAGCTTTACAACTACTTTGTTTAAGCACACTTCCCAAAGCTTTTATTTTATTCTTTTTTCCTGAGTAGAGAGATGCCTCCTGTTCCTGCAGCTTTTCTATGTGCAATGTGAAAGCTGCAGCGGTTTTAGGTTGGACAGAACAGTCTGTCACCTAGTCATCAGGGCAGTAAAGCAGTGTAGGGATACAGATGAACTGTCGTAGGGCCAGGCTGAAGAAAGCACCAGGCTCTCAGCATTCTGAAGTTGGCATTGGAGTGCCCTCCACCAGAACCTTGAGCTTCAGCCGGCTGCTTGTGACAGATGCTGCTGCTAAGGCAGCTTGCCAGTCTCTTTCCTTGGCCTGCTTTTTTACTCAGAGTTATATTGGTAGGATACATAAGTATTTTAGGAATAAAATATATACAGGAAGAATTTTTGAGACAGATCACAGACAACTCAATAGCAAAAAATAAGCTTTAAAAATCTGAAAAATAAATGAGAATAAATAATAAATCTTTACTTGTGTTAAAATTATGAAATGGTGTTAAGCATATGGTATGATGACTAATCTAACAGAAAGGACTCCCCAGAAGAGAAGACATAGTCCCCTTTCTGGAGAGATCAGTATTGTGTTTCAGGAAATTATGAAGACCTTTAAGCAAACCCCCCAAAATATAAATGAATCTGAAAAAATATAGGTCCTAATACAAAGTTATGGGGCAAATATGTGGTTATTCCTCTCTTTGACCTTAATTCTTAATAATTATGTGAGAAAGGGAGATTTTTCTAATGTAAGAGAGATCTTTCTCTGGAAGAGGAAAGGAGATAGAGGCATGACTGGACCTTGGAAAAGATGGGGAACAGTCTGTGTTCTACAAGGAACCATTGACAAAGCCAAATCCCAATAAAAGAGGTTATGCTGGATAATGAAAATATCTAATGACTCGCAAAACCCTTTATCTTTATGTACCATTTTACATTTTTACTCTACTGGGTTACCTAAGGCCATTTTTCAGGCAAATATTTATCTACTGGATTTTGATCCAACTTCCTTCTACCCAACTGTAGATCTATCCATCATCCCTCCTTCCTCCCTTGGTCTCCTTTGTTCCCCACCCAATTTCCCTTCCATTTTCATGTCATCTATAAATGCATTTATGCATGTATATAAATCTAGGACTCAAAATTGAGAGCACACACATATATTCATCTTTTTGAGACTTGATTTACTTGATCTGATTACCTCTACTTGCAACAATTTTCTTGAAAATGATAGCACTTAATTCTTCTGCATGAAAAA